>NW_027186458.1:7327081-7372751 GCF_028583685.1 Petaurus breviceps papuanus
ATATATATATATATATATATATATATATATATATATATATATATATAGGTCCTTTTTCTTACCTTTTGTCTCTGGGATACAAACCTAGTAATGGTATTCCTGGGTTAAATGGTATGTACAATTTTATAGTCCTTTGGGCATAAGTTCCAAATTGTTCTCCAGAATGGTTGGACAAGTTCACAACTCCACCAACACTGCATCAGTATCCCTTTTTCCACATCCCTCCAACACATCTCATTTCTTTTTTAGTCAATCTGATAGATGTAAGGTGGTACGTCAGAATTGTTTTAATCTGTATTTCTCTAATCCATAGTGATTTGGAGCATTTTATATGCCTATAAATAGTTTTGATTTCTTCTTCTGAAAACTTCCTGTTCATATATCCTTTGACTATTTATTAATTGGGGAATGGCTCTTTTTTAAAAATAAATTTGTCTCAGTTCCCAATATACTTGAGAAATGAGACCTTTATTGGAGAAACTTGTTATAAATTTTTTTCCCTAGTTTCTTGCTTTCTTTTATATTTTGGCTGCATGGGTTTTGTTTGGAGAAATCCATATTACTTCAGTTGTTTAGATCTGTCTTTATTTGTGTGAAAAGTATTTTATAAGTGTGTTCATATAGTTCCTGGGTTTGTCTTGGCAAGTAGACTCCCAAGTATTTTATATTCTCTGCAGTAATTTTTAAAATTCATTTTACACTTAGATACAAAATGAGAAAAAAGGAGAACATTTCCCTGCATAGAGCAGAACATAGAGGATTCAACATAAAGCCATAAGTTTCCATTTCAGAACTTTTTTTTAGCTATGTAATAAATACTATACATTGTTTTCAAAGCTACCCAGCTTTTCTGGCTTCTTTCTAAGCTTTCTTTTGTTCTCTGCTATGTACATTTTAATTTATTTTTTATTATTTTTTTTTTTGCCCTAGAGAAAGCTACAATTAAACATGAACATATACATACACACATATACCATATTATACATATTTCTGTTTTTCAGTTCTTTCTCTGGAGGTGGGTAGTGTCTCCCTTCACAGGTCCAAATATGTCCATGGTTTCCTAAAACCAACCAGATCATCATTTCTTATAGCAGGGCAGTATTCCATCACAATCACATACTACAACTTTTTTAACCATTCCCCAATTGAAGGACACCTATCATTTTAGCCAATTTGCTAGGTGTGAAATAATATCTTAAAGTTGTTTTAATTTGCATTTCTCTAATCTATAATGATTTAGGGCATTTTTCACATGACTGTATATGGTTATGATTTTTTTTCATTTAAAAAAAACCCACCTATTCATATCCTTTGATCATTTATCAATTGGGGAATTACTTGTATTCTTATAAATTTGACATAGTTCTTCATATATTTGAGAAATGAGACTTTGATCTGAGAGACTATGAAAAATTTCCCCCAATTTTTTGCTTTCCTTCAATCTTGGCTACATTGGTTTTAATTGTATAAAAACTTTTTCCTTTAATACAATATACTTATCCACTTTACCCTTCACAATGCTCTCTCTCTTATTTATTCATAAGTTGTTCTCCTATCTGTGAGTCTAATAGACAATATGCTCCATGTTCTTATTTTCTTGTGATATCTCCTTTTATACCTAGGTTAGTTATTCATTTTGACTTTTTCCTGGTATATGGTTTAAGATATTGGTCTATGTCCAATTTCTACCAGACTGATTTCCTGATTTCTCAACAATTTTAACCAAATAATGAATTCTTGTCCCCATCAAGTTCAAAGTTACTATAATCTTTCATTATTGTGTATAGTATATTTACTCTGTTCCACTGATATACCTTTCTATTTCTTTTTTTTTGCTTCCATAAGATTTAGTTTTAATTTTTCTCCCCCTCTCTCCCCTTTACCCTCCCCAAGATGGCATGCAATCTGATATAGACTCTACATATACATGTATATTAAGTGTATTTTCACATTAGTCATGTTGTAAAGAATTAGAATCAATGGGAGGAACCACAAGAAAGGGGAAACAAAAGAAAACAAAAAAGAGCAAATAGTATGTTTCCATCTGCATTGTTCTTTCTCTAGATGTGGACAGCATTTTCCATCATGAGTCTTTTGGAGTTTTCTTAGAACCTTGAATTTCTGAGAAGAGCTAAGCCTATCAAAGTTAGTCATTGATATCTTTCTATTTCTAAGCCAGTACTAGTTAGTTTTGATATTTACCATTTTATAATATATTTTTCGGTCTGGTCCTGCTGAACCTCCTTCCTTTACATGTTTTCATTAGTTTCTTTGAAATTCTTGCTTCCAAATTAATTTTGTTGTTATTTCCAACTTAGTAAAATAATTTTTTAGTAATTTAATTGGGAAAGTATTGAATAAATAGATTAGGTACATAAAATTGTCATTTTTATTATGTTGGCTCTTCCTACCCATGAACAATTGACATTTCTCCAATTATTTAAACCTGGCTTTATTTGTATAAAGAGTGTTTGTAATGATGTCTGCAATCATTTTAAAAACAATTTCTCTTTCTATCTCTTCCTGCTGGGGTTTTTAAACTTTTTTTTTGTAATATATAGAAACACTGATGATTTTTATGGGTTTATTTTATATCCTTTGACTTTGCTACAGTTAATTATTTCAACTAGTTTCTAGGTGATTCTCTAAGCTTCTCTAAGTATCTAGGAAACATTTTAGTCCTCTTCCTCCTGACTCCAATCTGTATCTCAGACCTAGTATGGGCTCTTAACTGATGAGAGTTCCCTCTTTCAAGTGGAGACCCAGACCTACACCCATGGTTCGATTCTTCCATCACCTTCATGCAATCCCAATGCAGACCTTCGCTTCTGGTCCTTCCCCCATCCACCTTACCCACCTACCACTATAATTACCATATCATTTCTTGAAAGGACAAGTCAGCCAACTGCCCTGTTGCTCTCAGTTTATTGTCCCTATGACTTCCCTATCCCTCCCTGCCTACCATTGTGCTATTTATTGTCTTTACATATTTTAATGTTAAAATATGTTAAAGGTAAGTTAAAGGCAAGAAGCAGCTTGCTTTTTGTATCTGTACACTTAGTCATTAACACCTTTCCTAGAACATTTTGTTCAGTCGTTTTGGTCATGTCTGACTTTTTGTGACCCCAGCTGGGGTTCTCACGTGTTCCTGACTCCAAGCATGGAGCTCTATGCACTGAACCACCTTCCCAGCACATAGTAAGTGCTTAATAAATCGTTTTTTTTCATTCCTTAATTCAAGACTAAGACATAAACAGTCCTTGCCTTCAAGGAGTCTACATTCTAATAGAGGAAAATATGGATACCCATATCAGTAAACACAAAAAATATTAAGCAATTTTAGTATGGGTGTATCAATAACCACTGGGGAAAATCTGGAGATCCCCATGCAAGAAGTAACATTTGAGCTTAACTTTGAAAGAAAGTAGTGACTAAGAGACTGAGATGGAAGGGGATAATATGTCAAGAATGGGAGAGAATGCCAAAGAAATGGTCTGAGTAATGGCAAGTGAGCCCATCTGGTTAAGAGTGAATGTGAAGAAAAGTGATGTTTATAAACCTGGAAGACCAGACTGGACCCAGGTGGTCTTCATTTTTTTTTTGTCCAAACTGGTTTTTGTTAACTTATTGAACTGCAAGTATAGTGATTTTCTCTAATAAAACTGACCAGCAAGTATGCCGTGGAGTCTAGAGAATAGTCTCTGGGCATTGAACATTAGCCTGGCCCACAGTGACATAGATATTGGTCAGCAGGTGAATTTGAACTTGAACCTTTCTCGACTCTGAGGCCAGACATCTGTCCCTGATGTCATTTTGTCTATTGCCTTGGGTGCAATTAGTCTGGTTTTAGAGATAAAGACACTGAAGCTCAGAGAGTAGTACTACCTTGTCTGAGGTTGATTTGAAAGTATAACAGAGGATAGGGAGTGAAGAGCGGAAAGGAGAACTGAGAGAGCGAGCTAGGAGTGTCTCTTTTCATTCTCACATATCAATATATCTGTGAGACAAAGAGAGAGAATTCCAGGGAAACTTTATGCTCTAGATCTATTTGCTAAGCCAGATGTCAAGGCATCTTGCTGAATTACTTCTGGGAGGAACGCCTCAGAGTGGGAAGAAATGTTCTCATCTCTGATTTTTGCCTGAAAGGCTCACATATCCCTAAGCCTAGATTAATCAAAGGGATCAGTCCTCCAGTATTGGTGGGGCAGAAGTAAGGGGACCTTTTATGGAATCCATGCCTGCTCTTGGAAGACCTGGCACAGAAAGGCCAGTTCTGCTTGCTTCCTTCCCTTCAGCTCACCCTTCAGCCTTGGGCACTTTTCTCATGCTCAAACTGATATTCCACTGTCTTGTGGCCAAATGCCACTTTTCTCTTGCATCATGGCTATTTCCTAGACCATACTAAAATTTCTCCCAGTAGAGGGAACAGAGGAAAGCTTATATATAGATGTAGTATAGATGTGTGCATGTATATGGAGATGAAACTAGATAATGCTATAGATATACATCTGTGGCTAGATATATCTATCCTTTGCAGATCTGTATTTATTAACTTTAGATTTATGTTGTGTATATACTTATATATTCTTGTGGTATCTCCCAGGGTCTGTTGGAGCCAGCTCAAGTAGGCTTAAGAGCTGATTGCTAAATTTTCAGCATGAGCACTTATAACTCAGAAATCAGCAAATGCTAAAAGCCAGGGTTTGCTTTATTGTTTTGAAGATTTTCTAGACTTAAGAAAGTCAGGAGGAAATATTAACAATGAAGTTAAATTTCAAAGGTCATGAGTATTGACAGTGAAGCCCATTATAATATAAGCTTAATAAGAGTAGGGATTATTTCATTTTTTGTACTCATAGCCACAGTATTTGGTATGTAGTAAGGACGTCATAAATGCTTGTAGATAGACTCAATGATTGATCTAGTTATATATTATGGGTACATACAATACATATGTGTGAATACATGTGTGCACATATATATATGTATGTATATATATATACACATACAGAGAGAAAGAGAGAGAAGAGGGGGAGAGAGAGGGAGAGAGACAGAGAGACAGAGAGAGAGACAGAGAGACAGAGAGAGAGAGAGACAGAGACAGAGACAGAGAGACAGAGACAGAGACAGAGAGACAGAGACAGAGAGGGAGAGAGAGAGAGAGAGAGAGAGAGAGAGAGAGAGAGAGAGAGAGAGAGAGAGGAGAGAGAGAATGGATATAGATATACTTTTTATATAGAGAGATTAGAGATAAGCATATGTTTATAAATTCCTAGGAAGGAAGGACTCTCTTGGGTGACTCAGACACGATCTACGACATGAAGTCTTTTCCCTGGCTGCTCCCTGTACCTGCTATGCCCTCCTTAGGTCTCCGATCTCATTGTCTATACTTGGTACACTCTTATACATGTCAATGTTCTATCTAGAATATAAACTTCTTCTTCTACTAGAATATAAGCTTCTTGAGAGCACAGACTGTCTTGTTTGTATATTCCTAGCCCTTAGTGCAGTCCCTGGCAGTTGTACATGCTTAATAACGGTTGTTGATTGATTCACTGATGTGTCAGGGAAATAAAGTGCTGAAATTTAGCACAAAGGATTTCTGCTATTTCCAATATCTCTGGGCAGAGATCCACATAAGCTGGAAACCACCAGAGGGAAAGGAGGTGCCAAGAATGTGTTGAGTTAGGTAGAAGAGAAGCTGCATAGCTCAGATCAGTTCCAGGTGCTCAGGCCCAGCTCCTGATGCTGGTGGTCAGTGGGAGAGAAGCTATGAAATGGAGGAGGAATTACAAAGAGATCCAGAAGCTGGAAGGAGTTAGAATATTAAGTGAGGGTGTAAGTAATAATTGGGTAGGAAGTGACAGAGATGGATTGATGGATGGGAGGTTGCTGTAAGAAGCAGCATAAGGAATGGTGAGAGATACAGAAGAGAAAGGGCCACAGAATGGAGCGGGAGACAGGCAGCACAGTATGCGGCTGGGAATCCCACCTTCTGCCATTCTCTACTTATTTCACTCTGGCTTGAGGACTTTGCCTCTCATAGATTTAGAGCCTGCAGGCTCCTGAAAGGTCATGGCATCTCTTCTAGGCTCATGCTCAAACCTCGGACTCACACCGGCTGTTCATGTCCCCAGAGAGCAGCTGCCTTCTTCCATCAAGATTGTAGGCATTACCAAGGCTGAGGAAGCGTGGCTTCTTTTGCTATTCTGGCTCAGCAGGCTCCATGTAATGGGCTTACCAATAATGACTGACCAGCTGCTATCAATTAGCTTTGACAAGAGAGTATGGGAAAGAAGAGAATTTCCAAAATATCCACCATCCAGAGGTGCCCTTTTCTCTGTGTGTGCATGCCACCCTGAGGAAGGTGTTCTCATACTTGTAGCTCAGAAGTTATCAGACACACATGTATGGAACATGTATGCACACACACATTTGGGGCCCAGAGGGACTTAGTTATCCTGGGGAGCCCCTTCCTGCCCTGATGAAATCCCATCCAAATTCAGTTCTGTGAGAAGCATGACTGAGGGACAAGCCTCTTCTTTCCTCTGTTATATTGGCTCCTTGAGGGTCATGGGACCTCAGCTAATGAGTCATCTCACTTCTGGGAGGTGAAAAAGAGAGAGAACTCAGACAATTGATTAAAAAAATAAAAATGTACAAAAAAAGAAAACAGAGAAACACCTTTATGTAAGAGCATGGGACCCCTTTCAGTCTTTGAGTGGCTTTTTCTGCCAAAGGAGGGGCCAGACATGCAGCTGAGCCAGATGAAGAGCTAATGCCCTTGACCCCTGGGCTTACCTTGCCATTGTGGTCATCTCACTGACACTCTTTCAAAATAACAACATTGTGTGTGTGAGTATGTACATACATATATGCATGCACACATGTAAACATATATGATAATCACAGAGGGAAGGCAATAACATTGAGGGCTACTGGGAAAGGCATCTTTCAGAAGAAAATATTTTGGCTGAGAATTGAAGGACGTTAGGGAAGCTAGGAGTTGGAGATAGAGAAGTACATAATTTCAAGCATGGAGAACAACCAGTAAAAATACCCAGAGTTGGGAGATGAACCAGCAAGGTGGAGAGTGTTGATGGATTGCAAAGTATATGGGTGGGGGGAGAAATAAACTGTAAAACCAGCAGTGGAGAAGGGGCGTAGTTTGTGAAGGACTCTGAATGCCAAGTAAAGGAATTTCTATTTGCCCCTAGAGGTAAAAGGGAGCTACTTGTGTTCCTTGAGTAGGGGAGGGGATGCCTTGGTCAGATATGCACTCAAGGAAGATTCATTTGACAGCTGAGTAACTGAAGGACTGGGAAGGGCAAAGACTTGAGAAAGGGTCAGCAAGCAGCAGGTTTTGGCAATGGTTTGGGCATGAGGTGATGAGGGCCTGGGAAAGGCTGGGATAAGTGTCAGAGGAAAATAAGGGACCTATGAGAGATGCTGGGAAGGTTGGATGAATGGGACTTGGCAAGCAATGGTAACTGGGTGGCTGGAGGATGGTGGCACTCTCAATATTAAGAGTGAGTTGGAAAGAGGGCAGGCTTTGGGAGGACAATATGTGTGGCCCCGCAGAATACTTTGACCGTGGGCTGGCCACCCAGAGCGCCCCAAGTGGCTGCATTTAGCATCCGCTGTGCACTTTCCCACCTGCCCATTGAGGTCAGAGAGCACAGAGCAATTTGCTTTTTGAGGATGGGTCTACCACTGATCGGGCTCCAGCCACACTGGCTTGGCTGATGGATACGTCTTGTCACTCACAGTTACTACTCTAGTGTAAGCACTTAACACCTCCCCATCTGCATGGCAAGGATTCAGATGGGTGGTGAGGAGAGGGGCGAAAGGTGTGGAAGAACTCTCAGAGATCATGCGTGCTCTACTGCAGACCTAAAACATCACCACATTCTCTCCATATGCTTCCAAAGAGGAAACTGAGTGTTGTAGATGAGAATGCTGGTGGGCCTGGGGTGGCCAGGGCTGAGCCCTAACACTGTCACAATACTAGCTGGTTCTGTTGTGAGCAAGGAAGGGGGGGTGCAGACCTGGAGCATGCTGGGTTAGCTTGGTCCTCAGGTTCATTGGTCTGGGACTTAGCTGGGGGCCTTTTGGACAAAAAGTGTTGTTTTCAGGACTTTGTCAGGGAACTCCTGAAGTGCCAAGGATACCCTTTATCTAAATTCTCCTGAACTGCCTTTAGTCACCCTGGGAACTGCTTTTACCTGGGGATATTGGAACAGGCTCCTGGTAAAGGAGAGTCGGCTTGCTCTCTCAGGCTCTGTAAGATCCAGGGTACAAGGTTGTTCGTCATTTTTTTCAGTTGTGTCCAACTCTTTGTGATACCATTTGGGGTTGTCTTGGCAAAGATACTGAAGTGGTTTGTGATTTCCTTCTCTGGCTCATTTTACAGATGAGGAAACTGAGGTAAACAGGGTTAAGTGACTTGCCCAAGGTCACACAGCTAGTAAGTGTCTGAGGCCAGATTTGAACTCAAGTCTCCCTGACTCCAAACCCTTGTGTTCTATCCACCATGCCACCTAGCTGCCCTTGTAATATAAAGCTGGACAGAACCTTACAGGGGATGAATGACATGCTCAGGGTTAAACATACAAAGTAAGAAAATATAGCATTTGAACCCAGGTCTCCTGAATCCAAGTTTTGTATTCTTTTCCTTATACACCTGTCTCTATGCAGGAAATCTGTTACCATTGGAGGAGATTAAGTAAGTCTGATGGGGTTCTCATTGTATGAATCCACGTTCATGCAATCACAGAATATTTCCATGTGGGAGGTCATTTGGTCTTACTCTCAATTTTCCATCAGAGGCAATAGAGTCGATCAAGAGCCATAGACATCAAACAACCCTTGAAACATTGCAGTGTTCCTGTGCCCTTTCCATCTGTGCCCTGACATCTTCTTACTCCTGATTCTGGCTTGGGCACAGTGACTGGGAGGTTAAGAGGAAGCTGGCAAAAGTCAGCACCCACATCTGTTAGGCACTGTGGTAAGTTCTGGGCATACAAAGAGAGCCAAATGAGAGTCCCTGTCCTCGAGGAGCTTATTGTTTAATGGGACAATAACAGGCAAGCAGACATTTACAAAGCAAGATATAAATACAGCATAAATAGAACTCCTTAACGGAAGAAAGGCAAAGAGGAAAACGTGGAGTGGACTCAGGAATACTCTGAGTTCTTCTGCATAACTGGGGCCTGCTGCCTCTGCAGGACACCCTGGCATTCTTCTAAACATCTATTTTATGTACATCAGGTTCCGAAGAAAAACATGTCTGCACACCCCCCCCCCAGTTGCCCTTGGTGTGTGTTTCTCTGTTCCATCTGAATAGTGATTTCCCTTCTCTTTGTCTCAATAATTCTTCCAAATGGAGGGGAGAATGGAAAATAATCCCTGAGCTCCCTCTCAAGGGGTTGGGATAACCCCTCCCTGTGCCCAGACTGGTTGATTCAACATGGAAGGTAAAATAGCTCAGAAATACCAGGCACATGAACATTTGGAAAATGCGAACATTTCCAAAGCCTGAACCCAGTAACCATGCCATGTGACACACATAAAACCAATTATCCAATGGAAAAGCCCCACCAACCATTCCTATGAAGTGCCAAAAATATATAAAAAAAGCACTCTTGCTTGTCTTCCAGCATCTAACACACAAACATGAGGAAATCCAGGGACCTTGCCACAAACCTTGGAAAGGAGAATGGGCTGTGAATTATCTCATGATCTCGTAAGCCGTTCATCTACCTGACAGGGCCACCTGCTAATCGACGGCCACATGGCCCCATTTTAGCCAGCAATGAATCATGCTTCATGGAAAAAGAAGGTTATGGCCCCGAACTCCAAGGATTCCTACGACTGTAATCGGTATTTACCAGCATCCGTGCCAGAAAAAGGCACAAGCTGGCATGTTTCATTCAAGGGATGCTCATGTTCATGTGCCTCCAGGGAGCCTTGGCTTTTCTGGTCTCTCCAGGGTGGGGCTGGTTAATCACCAGGTCACAGAGCCAGCTGAAGGGCACCCACCATGATCACAAAGGTGTCATGGGAAGTCAGTGCTGTGTGCCATCTTTCTCAGCAGTCGGTTTGATCCTACAGGCTACTCAAGAGCCAAGCATTTATTGAGTGCCTACAAAGCAGACAAGGGCATTACTGAGGGTGGTGGCAGTGAGGCCCTTTAATCCCCAGCCTCAGAAGCAGCTGCGGAGTAGGTCTCATGGGGCAGCCTGCTGTGAAATGTGAAATGTCCTAGCAGCCCAGGCCATTGGTGACTGGAGAAGGGGATTGGCTTCACCTAAGATTTATTTTTTAAGTAGAAAGGCCCACCCTTCATTTTCCACATGGGGAAAGCTAGGTCTCAAGACCTAGTGATTGGGTCTGGATCACATGGGTAATAAGGAACAGAACCAAGATTGCAAAAACAAGTCTTCCCCTCCCTAATCCAAGGCTCTTTGAGAATTCAACCTGGATTCAGGTCCAATCTATCACTTTGCCCCTTGCATGATGTTGGCTAAGTCATTTCCTTTCTTTGGACATCAGCTTTCTTAAATGTAAAGTCAGGCTCAGCTAGATGACCTCTGAGCTGCTTTCCAGTCTGAAATCTGTCGTCACAGAAAGTGTTTCTGGTTCACAGACCAGAGCCCTGTCCGTTGTCCTATTTTTCAGGACTTTGTCCCATGAGAGTAGGGCATCATGCTCTTCTCCATGGAGGGGGAAGGACATCTATTGCTGTGACAAGTAACAGGCACATTGCTCTGAACCAAGGCCTCTTTGGGCACCCAACAGCTCTGAGCTCTGGAGAGGAATTAGGTGGAGTAAAACATTTGATTTCCAAAAATGTCTTCTAAAAATCCTTAATCTCATCATGGATTTGTCATCTCTGAATTTATCCAAAGCCATCTTGAACCTGTTTATATATTTTTGGCTTTTACCACCAGGAGAGGTAACTAGTTCCATATGTTTTCCTCCCCATTGTACAAAGAAGTCCTGACTTTCATTTTTGATTTTTATTTGTCCTCAAACTCATGGCAGCCCTTCCTGAGGGATGCCCTGGGTGTGATTTGCCCAAAGAACTCTCTGCCAAGAAGAACCTTCTGGGGGTGTTCTGTGGTGGGGAGAGTCTTCTGACTACCACGTAAATACTTATGGCCTTCCCTCACCTCATACTCTCCCCTCTCTCCACTGGGGTGGGGGGAGAGAATCATTTTTTTTTCAGCTCACCCTTCTGCTTCCCCAGCTAAGCTTTAATGTACATGAGACTTCCTGACACAAATGGCGTTCTCTCTCCCCCCCTCTCTCCCTCTGTCTCTCTCTCTCTGTCTCTCTCTCTCTCTCTCTGTCTCTGTCTCTGTCTCTGTCTCTGTCTCTGTCTGTCTCTCTCTCTCTCTCTGTCTCTCTCTGTCTCTCTCTGTCTCTCTCTTTCTCTGTCTCTATCTCCCTCCCCCCTCTCTGTCCCTTTCTCTCAATTTCATTTTCCTTCCAGGGCTATAAGAAATCTCATCTTAATGAAAACACAGGAGTGTCATGTGTGACGAACATGAAGGACAGTTTGTCTGGACTGTAGAGGGCATGAAGGAGAGTAAGTACCCCTAGTCTGTAAAGTTATATTGGAGCCAGGTTGTAAAGACCTGTAAATGCCAAACAGAAGAGCTCAGATTTGATCCTAGGGGACTGGCACCAAGTAGAGATTACTGAATAGGAGAGTGCTGTAGTCAGACCCTATTACATTCATACACACATGCATGCATGCACACACATTTTTTTTGTGCTATCATTGACTTATCCATTATGAACAAATGTATCCTTTCAGATGAGGCTCAGATTTCTTCTCTTTATCTAGCCTGAATTCTCAGATGGAATGGTCACTTCCCCAGTTCCCATAATTTTAGCTTCAGCAAAGAGTTTTACCTGGACAGGAATTGGAAATGGAATGGCATAAAAAAGGGATAGCCCATAAGGGAAGAGGAAGGGAATGATTGTCTCTTAAGACAACACCTACCATGCGTCATAGAAAGCCAGCTAGGTGGTACAGTGGATAGAGTCAGGGAGATTCATCTTCCTGAATTCAAATTTGCTCTCAGACACTCACTAGCTATGTGACCCTGGGCAAGTCACTTAACCCCATTCGCCTCGAAAATGCCAAAGGGGGTCACAGGGTCATGTGACTGAAACAAGCAAACAACAACAAAGTACACTACATGCCAGACACTGTGCCAAAGGCTTTACCAAAAGGGTGTCATTTGGTCTTCACCAGAATTCTGTGAAGTGAGTGATGTCACCCCCATTTTCCAGATGAGGAAACTGAGGCCAATTGGACTGGAATGTAAGTCCGTGACTGGGAGAAGTGGGTCCTAAATCTGGAAAGACACACAAGCTGATTGCAAAGGGTTTGACATGCCATGCTTGTGTTACTTTTTGATCCTAGAGGCAAATTACTTCCAACAGTTCAAATGGTGGTTAAGAGATCTCAGTCCTGCTCAGAAAGACGGTTGCTCCTGTCTGTCTTTCTGGTCCAAAGCCCCTCTTACTTTTCAGTGAGCAGCAATGAGGGTGCCCCCACCTGCTGTTACAGTTTGTCTTGAGTTCCAGACAACAGTAATACTTTCTCTATTCTTTCTTCATAGAGCCTTTGTGGTTACATGGACTGGGAGAGGTGAAGAACAGCTCCCCAGACTGCTAGGTCTTGAGAGGCCCTTCATCATGCCCAGGATGCAAAGCGTGGTAAAGCAACAGACTGCCCTCTCATTATTAGACCTCAATACCCCTCAGGGAAGAGTCCACCCTTTATTTATTGCTCATCTCTTCTTCCTCCAACTTATTACTTGAAAATTAGACTAGGCACAAAAATTAGATTCTCTTTTTCGAAATCCAGCAGGGAGAAGCTCTCCTTGCCTTGTAATGAAATCCAAGGATTGATGGCAGATGTTGGCCTCTTGAAATTTTTGCCTCAAGAACGTTACCTGGGAGCTGCTTTGTGGGATCCACTGGGCTCATTAGGATGGCAGTGATCTCTTGACCTCACTCATTCAGTGATGGCATCCTCCTAACACTGCTTATTAGAGTACATTAATTGAGTGCCACTCTGTGGAACAGAGAGCTGAGGGCCCCAGTTTCCTCTGCCTCTGGAGGCAGAGCAGAAAAAGCAATTTCTGGTAAGATATGCAATGTAAACTTTGGTCATCTTTAAGCTTTGATGTCATTCCCCAGTCAGAATAAATAGAGTTACTGCAAAGGTGAGCGGTAAGATCGATTAGATTCATCATGAAACCTTTCCTTGCTACCCAAATAATAACTTTCAAGGCAATTAACAAAAATTTCCCCATTTGTTTTCTTAAAATTTCACAGGCTACAGTAAAATGACAGCATTAAGGATTACTTATCTCCTTTTCCCTCCTTCCAACAGTTCTGTACTTTGCCAAAAATATGCCTAGATTAACAGTGTGAACTCTTCCCCTTAACAAGGGCTGGAGAAGGGAAATTCCAATGAGAAAGAGATATTCTGCTTTTTCCTGTCTGAGCAAAGACAGAATTGTCCAAGGCTTTCCTGCATATTCTGGGGGATGAGGGTGAGGCTAAGGGGAAAGAAAGGTCGGGGAGCCAGAGTATTCTCATTTTCTAGATTTCAGAGAATTTATGGCATTACTTATGTGATACTGTCATGCCCCTACCTTTGCTGGTGCAGGGCTAACTTTAAACAGCCTCTGACTGTCTAGTAGCAGCTGTGAGTAGCAGAACCAGTTTATTTTATGGTTATGTCTCTCTCTTCACCGGAAGCAACATGAGTCTTCTCATTCTATTACTGTCTAGGACCTAAAGCTCCAGGTTTCCACATTGCCAGATGTGGAAGCCACAGAGCTTTCCCATTCAGAGTGATACCTACATGACCTCTTTAAAATCCTCCTTGAGGCATGATGTGTCCCATGAGAAGAGGCTGTTCTGGGAGTCAGGAGGCCTGGGTTCTAATCCTATTTCATATATATACTAGTTGTGTGATTTAAGATAATATATGTAACCTTTCTGAATCTCAGTAGTCTCAGCTGAAAAATAGAGATAATAATACTTGAACTTTTCAAGTCTGTTGGGAGGAAATTTCTTGGCAAACATGAAAACAGTTGTTATGCAAGTTGTTATTTTGTTCTCACTTTTACATTCAGTGGAGCAGGTCTGGAGACAAGTAACTATCCTGCTATTCATTCATTCAATCCATCAACACACATTTATTAAGAACCTGTTATGTGCCAGTTACTTTGCTATGGGTTGGGGATACAATGGGGTAAAAAGGGAAACCATGCCTGTTCTCAGGGAACTTGAATTCTAACAGAAGGTAAGGTGAAAAGGAAGGGAAGAGAAGGGAAGGGAAGGGAAGGGGAGGGGAGGGGAGGGGGGGGAGGGAAGGGAAGAGATAGATGAGGGAGAGACAGAGACGGACAGACACACACACAGACACAGAGACCAAAGACAGAGAGACAAGACAGACATGGAGGCAGAGACACAGAGATACAGGACTTGTGACTTTACTGGTATAAGGAATACTATAGTAATGCTGTTTAATCTATTCCTAATATAAGAACAATCCATGAGTGTAGAGCTTTGTGATAATCAATAAAAATGGTACAAATGTTCTGTCACTTTTGGTTGATTTGGTCCATAGTAAATGAATTGATCATTCATTGCTCTTCATGACCTCATGACTTCCTGACATTGTACTGGAGGGTGCAGCAGAGAAGCTACGGACAGCTCTCTCTTCCCTCGGTATCAGTGGAAGCTGAAGCAGAACTACGTGACTATGGGAGACATGAGCTTACAGACAGAAGGGAATACAAGGCTCTCACTTCCTCAATTCCAATGTTCCCTGTAAAGTTGGTTGAGACGGAGCTTGACTATAGAGGGAAGATATTGCTGACGGTCCAAGGCAGCAGGATAACAATAGCAACAACATGGTAAATTCGTTAGTGACATTAGTTTATTTTGATCATTGTGTTACTTTGATTCCTTATATCAACTTAACATGGTTGCCTCAGTCAAAGTGAGAACGTGGAAAGATCTTAGCTTAAAAAAGGCTAAGGTCTCCTGCTGCTTTCTGGGCCATCTGCAGTCATCCTGATCCATATGTGGCCACTGGACCCAGACGGCTCCAGAGGAAAAGTGAGGCTGGTGACTGCACAGCCCTCCTCACTTAAATCCAACTCACTTGGAAGGCATGGCATGAACTTCCTTATGTCATGGTCCTCTTCAACAATGAAGGACAAACCACACACAACCACAATCAACTTAACTTATGAGATTTGCTTTCGGTTATTGATTGGAGGTGTCTAGAATTCTGTGAAAATTCTTCTTACAAGTTTCTTTCAAAGTACTTTTTTGTTGTTCTAAGTGAATGACATGGTGTATGAGGTGCTGAAGGTTCCAAATGTTAGTTATAACCTGATATTTATATATTTTCTAATATCTTCCAATGGATCTCAAACCACTTCTGCCATACTAGAGTTTTAGGACAGGCTTTAGCAATATACCTTGATGATCCACCTTCTCTCATATGTTTCTTACCATGGCACCAGAAAGAGCATGTATTGTGTATAGATTTGAAAATTTTTTTGCATTTTCTGCTAAGTGTAGAAGAATACATTTTGTTCATAACGGTTACAAGTCAATGATAGCACTAAAAAAACTTCATGTGTGTGCATGCATGCATGTGTGTATGTATGTGTATTGTGTATTCTGTCAGTTGTGTCTGTGACTTTGGAAATTCCAATCTAAGTGTGCCCATCTCTTCAGAATCAATTCAACACATCAGCATTATTTTTGCCATCAGTATTGTTATTGGGTACATTTTCTGGAGTTGGTATTAACTAGAAGTTTTCAATTAAGATTCTTCTGCTTTTTTGTCTTAAGATTTAAATAATCCCCTGATTTCTATTATTATTTCCTATAATCTGAGCTAATAGGTAAACTTATTTTTTACTGGTGTCCTACATTGATTTGTAACATGTTAATGAATTGTTGGTAAGAAGTGATATGAGCCCATTACCTAAACTATTAAGAACAGTTTCCTACTTTATTGAGAAATGATTTTACTGTTGTTATTTAGTCATTTTCAGTCATGTCTGATTCTTTGTGACCTATTTGGGGGTTTCTTTGGAAAATATACTGGAGTGGTTTGCTATTTCCTTCTGTAATGGAAATGCAAATTTAAAGATCTTCCCTGCCCCTAGGCTAAAGTGCACCAGGAGCCTGGGGTGGGAGGCTTGTTTTTCAGTTGATACTTTTTGATTGGCCAGCGGGTCCAAAAGGTTGTTACATTCTCTGAGCCGGGAGAAGGCTATATAAGCCCTGATGTGTAGCTTTGTTTTGGGGGCTCACTTTGAGAAGTGTTCTGGGATTTGATCTAGATTCTGGGAAGCCGTTGTCCAGAGCCCCCCGGCTTTGAAAAACCCAGATGTTGATTTGGTATGGATGTAATGGTTGGACAGTTTGGAAAGCTGTCTACTTGATCTGTTTCTGTCTTGATAATTCTGTCTGTATACTTTGAAGTTCGGGGTGCTGACCTTTTTCCCCTGAACTAGGTAAACAATACATGTTTGACTGATTAAAGTGGCTTGTGATCCCATTTTGAGTTGCTTTCCTTTATCAAAGCAGATCCAAGAATCTGTGTTGGCAGCAAACCCTGAGGATGCTTGGGGTGCTTGCTGCTACACCTTCTCCAGCTCATTTTACAGATGAAAAATTGAGGGAAACAGAGTTAAGTGACTTGCCCAGGGTCACACGTTGAGTAAGTGTCTGAGACCATATTTGAACTCAGGAAGATGAATCGTCCTGCCTCTGTGCTTGGTACTCTATCCATTGTACCACCCTTAGAAATAATACTGAACATTTACATCTTCAGTCCATTTCATGGATACTTATGGTTTACCTGCATTCATGGTCAGTGTTATCTATACCAAAGTGATTCCAACAGTAAGTTTGGGGCATTTCCAGTTTGGTTTGGTGTCTTTTACTTTCTTTTATTGACTGAACATGGAGGACGCCATTCATGCCTTTGTCTTCTCTGTCCAGCCAATTATCTCAGCTCTGCACAGCAGGGCTGCACACACGCCTCGGTGATTTACTGGATTCTTTCTAGCAGTTGCATTGCCCTGATTTATGATGCTCTGCCTCCATATGATTTCTCAGAGCACAGTTTGCCAAGATTTCTGAGTCCCAGTCAGACCCTCACACCTCTAGTGGCTGTAGTTCACATGGTGCCCTGTGTCTGTTGTTCTGACCAGAAATTCCCATGTTTTCCATTACCTCTAACCCCTCCACAATAGGGATGATAACTTGGGCTTTTATGACGTCAGTGGTATTGTTGGTGTTGTAATTACAGTCATGTTTGCCTCTTTGTGACCCCATTTGGAGTTTTCTTGGCAGAGATACTGAAGTGGTTTGCCATTTTCCAGGCCACTTTACAAATAAGGAAAGTGAGGCAAACAGAGTTAAGTGACTTTCCCAGGGTCGTACAGCTAGGAAGAGTCTGAGGCCAGATTTGAACTCAGGAAGACTCCTCTTCCTGATTCCAAGCCCAGTGCTCTATCTCTTCCACCACTTAGCTGCTGCTTATTATTATTATCATCCTGTCCTTCTTATTTTTGATGAAATTCTGATAGCAATGGTGCAAGGACAAGTGACTCTCCTGACATTGTTCTTTTCTACCTAATGTTCTGCAAACGGTTGTTTAAGCTGATAGCATGAATGCCTTCTCTACTTTGAATCTAAGTGTTTTTACTTCAGGCTTATCTTCTGCTGGAAGCTGCTTCTGTTTAACTCCAGTAGCAAACCAAATGGATTAATGAACCTTACTTATGCACCTACTATGTGCCATCCTGTGCTAAGCTGTGGGGCTACAAAAAAGGAGCAAAAGACAGTTGTTGCCCTCAAGGAACTTACAGTCTAATGGGAGAGCCAACATGCAAACACATACATAGGAGACAAACTGTGCAGAGTTTACATAGAAAATGGTTGGCAGAGGCAAGCAGTAGAGGGATGGTGAGGATATATGTGCCTTTTTTCATGTGGTCTTCATGCCACCTATAGCTCTAGGGGGAATGCTTTTCATCCCGTACAGGTTGGACATAGTGATTCTCTGGTACTGGTGACATGCCAGGGTGCACTGGAGCCCCTGGCATGGCTTCTGAGAGCCCATCATTAATTCCAACGTGAGCACTGACACCTTGGAAATCTGCAAATGATACACATCAGGACTTGATTTATTATTTTGTTGGTTGTCTAGATTTATGAAAGAGATGGAGAAAATGTCACTAATGCAGATGATCATTTTAGAGTGTCTTATGTGTACATTTTACCCCTACCCCCACTGAGCTGCTTGTTAAATATTTACCACATTCACCCCCCAGTGACATATATTTAAAATGATGTTATTGAACTTTTGTGGGTCTGTGTTGTTCCTGGCAGTTTTCTATGTGTTGTTGCTTTCCTTCCAGCATCATTTATTTGTCAACTTCTCAGAAATATTGGGGACTTCTATTTTAAATTGGGTTCTGTTATCTATTAGTTTACAAAAGCTAGTAAGATTGTGGTGTATAATTCTAGCTTCTGAGCCTGTCTTTCTAGGCATCTGGTAGCAGCTCAGTGTTTGCAACCTGCCATGAGATACTGGACAGATTGTAGAATTTTATTATAGTAACAAACTGATGTAAAACCTTTCTGCATAAAAGGAAAAGAAAACCTGAACCCAATGACTATTGTTTGTTTCCTCATCTTTTTAAGTTGCGTTCAGATAGAAGTGGTCCTGGGATAAGTGACTATGCTATTTATTCTTTCCTATTCAGTGGTCTGAATACTACTGTACAGGTGGCCAGAAGAACTGGATTTTGTACTTGAATAGGAGTGTTGAGATATAAATCCATATTCTGTAGCATTTTGTTCAGTCATTTAAGATTCTTCATGACTCCATTTGGGTTCTTCTTGGCAAAGATACTGGAGTGGTTTGCCATTTCCTTTTCTAGTTAATTAGACAGATGAGAAAACGGAGGCAAACAGGGGTAAGTGACTTGTTGTAGCAGCAAGCACCCTGGCTTCCCCAGGGTGTCTGCCAACACAGGTTCTTAGATCTGCTTTGTTAAAGGAAAGCAACTCAAAATGGGTTAACAAGCTTACTTTAATCAGTCAGACATATATCATTTACCTTATTCAGGGGAAAAGGTCAGCACCCCGAACTTCAAAGTATACAGGCAGAATTATCAAGACAAACAGATCTAGTAGACAGATTTCAAACTGTCCAACCATTACATCCATACCCAGTCAACATCTGGGTTTCCACATCTGGGTTTTTCAAAGCCGGGGGGTTCTGGACAACGGCTTCCCAGAATCCAGATCAAATCACAGAACACTTCTCAAAGTGAGCCCTCCAAACAAAGCTACACATCAGGGCTTATATAGCCTTCTCCTGGCTCAGAGAATGTAACAACCTTATTGACTCACTGGCCAATCAAGAAGTATCTACTGAAAAACAAGCCTCCCATCCCAGGCTTCAGGTGCACTTTAGCCTAGGGGCAGGGAAGATCTTCCAAATTTGCATTCCCATTACACTTGTTCAGGGTCACACAGCTGGTAGGTATCTGAGATTGGATTTTAATTCTGGAAGATGAGTCTTCTTGACTCCAAGCCCAGTGTTCCATCAACTGTACCACCTAGCTGTCCCAGCGATCTGTAGTATCATGAACAATATATTAGGGACAGCTCCCATAGCAGACAGGATAATGGATGTGGTGTATATGTCATGCTACCACAACATGGGTTCGATTGCTTCTTGGTTATCCAATTTTGAAAGTTTTATATTCCATAGAGATTATGAGGATGGAGTAAGACCATTTTTGTTATAATATTGTTCTTAAAATTTTTGTAGATCAGTGTTATTTTCATGCAACTGCGGGCAGCATCACCTTCTATAATAATGTGCTGCTTCTGGTACAGTTTATTTATTGAATTAACTTTTTTTTTCAAGTGTGTATCTTCAGTTGAAGGATTTGTCATCTGTCAGCCTAGGCAAGGTAGTGAGCTCCTGATGTATAATTCAGACACTAGGTCATATGTTGCTAGGTGTTCAGTAGGTGCTAAGTTTTTTTCAATGTGCTGTGATGTTTTGCCATTTTTGCCATTTCTTTATAACATCGTCATTGATCAACCAAAAAAAGGGTCCCTTAAGGATAACACTTCTGCAATTTCTGGTGGAAATGACCTGGTCCTAAATGGCCACAACTAATCCCTTCATTTATATAAATAAATCAATTCAATAGACCATTTATTTTAAACTTCTTTGTCAACATATTGTTAGTTGACTTCATGGGATTTATCAATCTTCTTTTTTGATAAGTATTTATCTTTCTATTGTTGCCTTATGGTGATTGTCCTTCTATTTCCTTAATTTTATACAAGATTTTGTTATACTATTTTCCAAATCTGATTTGTCCACTTCATAGTTTTATGAGTATATATCAAAGATTGGTATTACATGTTAATTGCTTTAAACTTATTCTTCCCATCCAGCTTTGATTTAAGGATGCCAGTCAGTCTTTTAACATACCGACTTTCAGCTTTCTTCTTAATAGCTTTGTGCTTCACATGGCTTATCTGGAGGAAACTAATTACAGGATTGTTTAGTACATACTTATATATGAAACAAAGCCAGTAAAGTCCTTTTTTTTTTTTTTTAGAAATTCGCATACCTCTGTAAACATTTGAGCCAATAATTCTATATCTCATCCAGCCCTATCTCTTTCAAGTTTTGCAAAGAACTTAGTTTTAGTAATTTCCTGTGATTTCCTATTCTCTTGTTCATTTAATTCATGGCATGCATACTCTCTTCTTGAGGCCATGTTTATGTCCAGAAATTTTCCACATTCTCCTTTGTCAGTTCTCTCTAATATTTGACTCATCAAATTTTAAACTTTCTATATTTAAGTTCAATTCATGTCTAATGGCTTACTTTGTAAATGTTAAAAATAATTTTTAAAAGAAAAAAATGCTTACTATGTACATACAACTGAATGAGGCCTTGGGGGAGACATGAGGGTGATAAGACTTCATTTCAAAGAGCTTACAATCTCAGAGAGGTGAAAAATGACATACACCAGGGAAGCAACTGGACCTGTGATTCCATTGCCCTAAGGAACTCCCAGGTAAGAAAAATTCCCCTATCAATACAGGTTTTTTTTTTTTGGCAGTTTACAGGCTTAGAGAGTTGTCTAGAATACCAGTTCTTAAAGTATGGTTGTTGAATTCTAGGGGGGTTTAGAAGCTTCCCCAAAGTCAATACTATTTTTGTAATAACACTCGGACCTTATTTGTCTATAAAAATACCCTTTCCATTTCCCAAGTACCTATCTATGTGAGGCCAGATTTTCTTCATATGTGCCCACCAAAAGAACATGTAACAGATACAGAAGCAGATATGAGGATTCAGCTGCCTTTTCTTAAGCCAGACTTGAAAGAGATTAGCAAAAATATACAAAATAGTGCCACTCTTCTCTCTATTTTTTGTTTTGGAAAACAATTATATTTCATAAAAAATGGATGATTTATTCTAACATGTAATAGGTTTATTATTGTTATTTTAAAATGAGTTAATATTTTTAAAATATTAAAATTCAGAACTAAGTTCAAAATACCTATGCTCACCCTTACTATTTGTGTAACAGAAATGAGTCATTTAGTCTCTCTAGTCTAGGCCTTAGTTTCCTCACCTGAAAAAGAAAATAGGCAACTAGATGACTCAGTAGATAGAACATTGGTCCTGGAGTCAGGAAGACTCATCTTTCTGAGTTCAAATCTGGCCTCAGATACTGACTAGCTGTGTGACCCTGAACAAGCCACTTAACCCCATTTGTCCCAGTTTCCCCATCTCTAAAATGAGCTGGAGAAGGGAATGGCAAACTACTCCAGTATCTTTGCCAAGAAAACCCTACATGGGGTTGGTCACAAGGAGATGGACATGACTCAATGCCACCACCACCATCATCAAAAGGAAAGTGTGAATTTGAGGTTCCTGTCTAGCTCTAAATCTATGATCCCAGAGTGACTGCATCTAACATTGCTAGCCAAGAGTCACAGAGATAGGAACAAAAGTATTTTAATACTGAACCTTTCTATATTCTAATGATCTGAACCTTTTCTATAGACTAATGCTACTTAAATAGTTTGTATGAATGAAAAAAAATTTGTTAAGCACTTGCTATGTGCCAAACATTACACTGCAAAATAAGGGTATTTCCTGCCCTCAGAAAGCTTACATTCTAGTGGAGAAAAGGCCCAAAGGGGAGTGATGGCTAGAGAATATCACTATGGTCTCAAAAGTTACTGAGCTCTAAATCAGTGAATTCACACAATCTATCCAGGAACAAACTTCGTGAATTTGATCAGTTTGTGGTTCCAGAAATGACTGGCGAGACATAGAAGGTGATAAGATGGAAACAACCGGAATGTAGGGAGTGAAGTGGTGACTGAGTCTATCCTGAAATGGGAGTTAGGGGAGAAGCAATCATTCCATAGATGTATGTAAAATCATTAAAGTAGAACTGATCACAATAAAGATTCCATCAGTGTAGAGTATTAATGATGATGGGGGAGAGGTGTCATTTCATAAAAATGAAATCACCAGAATAAACGAAGAACCACAGGTCATTATTGATTTTTCCTTTTGATGGGTAAGTGGGCAGCACGTCCAGACCTATAATTTCTTTCTTTACTTTTTTTTTCCAACAAGAACGAAATTTATGTTGGTTTGTTAGTTTTTCTCTTTCTTTCTCTCCAAAAAGGATAGGTGTAGAGAAAAACCGAGAAAATTGGCTGCCAGTTCTTTTCCTCGGAACTCAAGCCAGCCCTTATGAATCCTGTTCCCAGGATGTGAAGCTGCCATAGACCATGTGTACACACAGCTTCAGCTTTATTGGGTAAGGAAAGAAACCAAGGTTTTATACATGCAGGAGATGTGGCAGGAGGGCTGATACTTAGGACAAGCTGCAGCTTTCCTCCTTTCTCTGGTACCCCTCTCCTCCTGGTCTTTGTATGAAGGAAGGGGAAAGAGGAGACATAATGAGCTCTGGGATTCCAAAGTAGTGTGCATGGGGGTTTGGAAGGACATGGGTCTGAAAGAGCTGAGATGGCCAGTGCTTGAAGAGAGTGCCCAGGGAGGACAGGAAAATACGATGTCCAATACAAACCTTTTGGACAGACCTATAATTTTATTGGTGCTAGGAACTTCTGTAATCAATACAGGTTGTCAAGTCCATATTTCTTCTTAGAGAGTTGTCTGGGGGCACTCTCAGGTTCAGTGATTTCCACTTGGTCACATTTTCCTCAGTTTCCCCTTTCCCATGCATTCATACACATACACACATATACATAAGCATATATGCATTTAACATTTATATTTATTTTAAAAATTAATTTAACAAAATTTTGAATTATTTTTTCTCTTCCACCCTTCCCCAAACCACTGAGAAGGAAGGATTTTGGTGTCAAATATTCATGTGAAATCATGCAAAACACATTTCTATATTAGCCATGTTACCAAAAAATGCAAGAAAAATAAAGAATGTGAAAAAATGATGCTTCATTCTGTATGGTCTCTATCAGTTTTCTCTCTGGAGGTGGATAGCATTTTTCATCATAAGTCCTTCAGATTTGTCTTGGATCATTGTATTGATCAGAATAGCTACATTATTCACAGCTGATCATCATACAATATTGCTGCTGTTGTGTCCAATGTTCTCTTGGTTCTGCTCACTTTATTTTGCATCAGTTCATATAAATCTTCCCAGGTTTTTCTGAAACCATCTTGTTAATCATCTCTTATAGTACAATAGTATTCCATCACAATCATATAGCACAAGTTGTTCAGCCATTCCCCATTGATGGTCATCCCCTCAATGTGCAATTCTTTGCCACCACAAAAAGAGCTGCTGTAAATATTTCCTATACTTTTTTATGTACAAGATGCATTCCCCAAATAGACTTAAATCTTCTTGAGAAAAGGGAGTTTAGTCTGATTTTATATTTTCAGCAGCTAGCAGAGTATCTTACACATGTAGTGTTTGTTGAATAATATTTTTGAAGAACAGATTTTTAAAATCATTATTTCTTTCATTAGCTTTATTTTTGGGTAAACAGGGTAGATGAGGACGAGGCAAGGGATTTTTCTGAAGAAATGGTGAGATCTCTCTGAAAGTGAACAAGAGTCAGGAATGACTTGGGGTCACATGTTCCACTAGACCAAATGAATACCAGGATGCCAGGAATATTAGGCTTTAAAAGCTGACAACCTTCTTCTTGTCTGTTCTCTCCATGATGCAGATCATACACACTATGTATGAAAATAATTTCATGAGACTTCAACCCGAGGTCAGCAGGGTTACTCAGGAAAGGATGAACCCTAAAAGGAATTTAACACTTCTTTGGCACTTGCTTCTCCCTGAAAGCTTCTCTCGTATCAGCCAACAAATCAACAAACATTAATTTGTTGGCTATGGAGAACTAGGGAGGTAGCCATGAAAAGACAATCCTTGCCTTCAAGAAGCTTCCATCCCTTGTTGCTGCTGGCGATCTCCTCCTGCCGTGTGCAGGTTAGAAATGCTGCTTTGATCCTGCCTCATCAGGACCCTCCCCGTCTTTATGTGCTTGGTGCATCTCATGTTATGTGTCCTCTCTGGTTCCAACAAGACTTTAAAGAAATAATAATTATTACAGCAACAGTAAGGACAAAAAATTCTCCCAAAGTTTCTTGACTATCAAATGGATCATATAAAAATAATATTTTTTTTAGGATTTAAAATGTAAATGAATCAAAAACACATGGATGAAATCTCCTTCGGAATACCCCTGGGCCAAGGAGAAAGTCTAGGAGGAAACTGCTTGCAAAGTGAGTTAAATCAAGTTTTGCCAAAAATGAAACTTTTACAAAATTATTTGAAATGTCTCGCTCATCCCCAGGTGCTCATGGGGTCCCCTCTCTTTAATTCAGTTTAGGTCATTTTAAAAGTGCTCTAGTCAGCAGTCCAGCTGGCTCATTTAATCCACCGGACCAAATGAATACCAGGAATAAATTCCCGTTTTAGGCTTTTTTAAACAATGACATCCTTCTTTACTTTTTCTTCCTTTTTTCTCCATGTAGAGATCACACACTCTATGTGAGAAGAGAATTCCATGAGACATCGATGACAAAGTACAGCCTCTGGGAACCCCCTTGAGCTCTCCTTGAATCACCTGCATTTGCCAGAGGCCATAAGCCTGTCATAGCTCAGCCCAAATCTCTGTTACTAGCCTAGCCCTCCATTGTCCAGCTAGACCCCAACCTTGAGCCTTCCAATATATCTAGGCCCAAATCTGTTTCCCTTAAACTAGTCTCGCCCTCCATAGTCTCATCTCCTGGTAGCCTCCAGTTACATCCCACCCTTAATCTCTCATCACTGGAGTCTGACCTCATCTGACTTCTCCTGAAGACCCCCCCCCCAAACTCCTCCTCTACACCACCCCTAGATGCCTCTCACAACCTTTCTGTATATAAATAAGCTCTATCTTGCCTCCATGAGGTAGCTGACGAATCTAGCACAGACTCACTGTGGGCCACAGGATTCTGGTCTGCTTGTCCAACACAAGCATCACTGAAACTGATCACTGATCCTGGCAGGACCCAGCGTGTTGGTGTCTTGGGGTCTCGAGAATCCCGAAAGCTTAAACTTCAACGTCAAGATATCATCCCGGGCAAAGACTCAACAAGGTAGCCATTTGAACAAATGACTAAGAACTGACAGGTTCTCCCAACTTCCTCATTTAATCCACAAATTAAATCCACAAATATCAAGTCAGATTGACAAGCATTGATTTAGCACCAACCCATTACTGCAATTTTACTAATCACTGTAGGTAACAATGGAAGGTAAAAAGAATCTCTGCCCTCAAGAAACTCACACTCTAATGGGAGAGACTTCAGTAAAGAGCTAAGTCCAAACAAGACTTAGGATGAATCAGAGATGATCACAAAGGGAAGGTTCTAGCATTAAGGGGGTTATGAAGGGATTTTAGTAGAAGGTGAGATTTCTTTGAAGTAAAGGAAACCAGGGGTGCTAGACCATGAAGATGAGGGAAAGAATTCCAGGCATGGTGAATGGTCAGTGAAAATGCACAGGATTGGGAAATGGAGTGTCCAGCAAGGATGATGAGGTATGGGCTCTGGGAGCCCCCTTGAACTCAAATAGGATTAAATCATCCTATTTGATGAGGCATTTGCATGAGGCCATGAGTCTTACATTGTGGCTGGGCCCAGACCTCCATCACTAGTCTTCCCACTCTTGAGCTTATCAAAATATCAATCCACCCTTGAACTGGCCTAGCCCACCATTGTCTGTAGTCTCCAGGCGGCCTCCAGCAACTTCCCACCCTTCATCACTCATTGACCCTCCCCAAACTCCTCCTCTATACCACCCCTAGATTCCTCCCACAACCTTCTGTACATAAGACCCCATCTTGTCTCCATGTCTGTGAGAGCGCCATAGAGTGACCTAACACAGACTTAACTCTGTGTCTAAAAGGAGTGAACTCTTAATAAACTTTACTTTTCTTTGGCTAAGATAAGACTTGAGTTGAATTCATTCAGTAGGACCTGGCATGTTGGTATTTTGGGGTCTCCAGAGCAACTAAATTTTTTCCAATGTTGTAAAAGACAACCCAAAGGTGAACTTTTGAGAGCTGCAGGCATGGGGCCTGGAAGTCCCTTCCTCCATAAAGGAAGGCTTGATAGAAAGCCTCAAAAAACAAACAATCCCCCCCCCCTACACACACACACAAAAAAGTACCTGAAGTTTTCCCAGTTCCCTAGCACTGAGAGAATTGAAAGAATCTGGCTTACACTTCCAGATGGGGCATCTGTCCTTATCTTCCATTCTTCAGAAGCTGCTCACATGTCCATATTCTCCAAAATAACCAAACAGGAGTGAGAACCTGAGGTCAGGCTGAGCATGAAACAGCCTCCTAGCTGCCGGAACTAATGGGACCTGAGAGGTTGGGGTCTCCCCCCCCCCAACAAAACAAACAAAGCAACAGCAACAACAATACAACTGCACTTCCAAGGCACTAGGGAAAGAGAGAGGCTTATGTACCTGCCAGTCCCGGCTGGAGAAGAGCTTGAGATTAGCAGTGTTTCTAGTATCAGGGAACCATAAAAATGAAGAGGTTACCTGCTCCTTGGGTTATCGGCCCAGTAGAGATGATGTCTCCACGAGTACAGTGATTTGGGGGGAAGCGGTCCAAATCACTTTCCAGAATGGCTGGACCAATTCAACGTTCCACAGATGACACATGACTGAGTTTAACCCTAGGCTTGATTCTGATAATTCTTAGATTTGGCCTCCTGACCATTCTTGTGGAATTGATTCAATCCAGCAGTGACCCAGTCCCCAAATCTTTGACTCCCTGTTCTCCTTCCCCCCCACCCCATTCACCTACTAACCAGATTTAATCAATTATTCTTCCACTTCGTTTCATGACTTTATCCCTTCTACACCATACCCATTATTAAAATTTTACAGCTTTAAAATAAGAAGGGGGAGGGAATAAGTATTTATAGAGACCCTAACAAGTGCCTGGAACTAAGAGCTAAGGGCTTCAAAGTATTATCTCATTTGATCCTTACAATAACACTGACAGGCAGGTGCTATTCCCCCATTTTACAGTTGAGGAAATTGAGGTTATATGACCTGTCTAGGGTGACACAGCCAGTAAATTATCTGAGGTCAGATTTGAATGGTCTTCCTGAGTCCAAGGCCCAGTGCTCTCTCCATTGCATCATTGAGCTACTCATGCCCATCTCCCTAGGAAGGCTTCCTAGAGTTCATACCTTCACAGACCCATTGACCTATAACTGGACCAGACTTCAGAGACCACAAGGGCCAACCTACCTACTGTAGCTGAGAGAACTGAGGTGATGAGAAGTGGGTCACACACAAGTAGTAACCACAGAGAATCAAGCTCAGGCATGACTAGGTTGGCTGACTCCAGAACCCTTTACTGCCACCATGCTTCCAGGGTATTGATCCTGGTACTCATCACCTATACCTGGATTTCTGGGGAAGACTCCAGCTGATATCATGACTACCAGGCTCATTGCCACTCAACCAACCAATCCAGTCTGCACTAGGTGTCTATGGTGTACTAAGCACTGAAGATTCCCAGCTCAAAATGACAGCATCTTGCCCTCTCCTTCCTCAAGCCTGACTTTGATTTCATCAGTCCAATGATGACAAGTTGATATGGCCCCTATTTCCCATTATGGTCAAACATCTCAGGCATCAGCATACCATCATCTGGCTCCACCAGGTCAACTCAATTTTCTTGAATGCTAAAACAAGCCCTCTCCTTACTCAATCTGTTCTCTTCAGTGTCCTGAGACATTCAATGTTGTCTTACATCCATGTCTCTACTTACGCTATTTCCTTCCCACTCTTTCACATGAATCTAAATCCTTCCAAGACGTACTTTGTCCATCAACCCCTTACTGACTAACAACAGGTCATTATAACAACAATACTAATTCAAATTCCCCTATAATGCTACGTAACCATGCACAGGTCAATTAATCACTACAGCCTCAGTTTCTATGTCAGCAAAATGGAAATAATTCATACCTATATTATCTGCTTAACAGGGGTATTGTGATACTCAAATGAGATAATGTATTTAAAGGAGGAGGGAAGGGCACAAGAATTTTTAAAGTGCCTATTATGTGCCAGGAACTGTGAGAAGTGATTTATAAATATGATCTTATTTGAGCCTTACAATAACCCTGGGAAGAAGGTGTTATTGTTATCCCCAAGTTTACAGTTGAAGAAACTGAGGCAGACAGATATTGAGTGGCTTCTTCAGGATCAACAGCTAGTTAAGTGTCTGAAGCCATATTTGAACTCAGTTCTTCCTGTCTCTAAGTCCAGTGCTCTATCTACTATGCCGCCAACTACCATAAAGTCCTTTATTTTAAAAGTTATGTAAATGTCAGTTCTTCTCTTGTCATTTGAATTTTGTAGTTCCTTCTTAAGTAGCCTGTGATCTAAAACTTTATTATATCCTAGCTCATGCTATCTTACAATATTCATAGAGATAGACCTAATTTGGTCACGGTGTAAGGGGTGAAGACATTGTTTATGAGTATTCTGAAATCATGACGCTTGATACCCACACCCCTGTACAAATAGACCTTGGTGAGGATGGATAAAGCCCTCTTCTTCTGGCCCCTCCCCTTGGTTTTCAGGCCATCAAATGTTTGTCCAGAAAGAGGTCTGAAAGATCATCAAATTCAGTCCTACCCATTGCTAATATTTGGTTTTCACAGGACTGCAAAATTGCATGAATGGTGCATGTAGGCCTGTCTTCCACAAGGAAGAACCAAGCACTTATAAGGTGTTTGCCACATGCCAGCAACTGTGCCAAGTGCTGGAGATGCAAATAAAGCTAAAGAAAGCCAGTTCCTGTCTTCAGGGAGTTCCCATTCTAGTAGGGGAAGACAACAATGGAAGGGTGCTGAACATGAGCTGGTGGAGAGGAAGGTATTGGTCACACAGTCATGGTTCCAGAGACTTGGAAGGGTGTAAATGCTCCCCTGGGCACCTCCACAAGATGGAGGCCTTGGAGGGACTCAGCAGAAGAAGGGGGTGGGCTTTAGAGAGAGGTATTCCCAGTAGAGAAAGGTCCAGGGATAGTTGGATGTTACATGACCAGGAGGCCCCAGAGCTGCAGGGGCATGATTTGGAAGACCAGAAGCCAAGAACTGAGGCAAGCACATAGTAGTCAGTTAAGAAATTCTTGTTGATTGAGTATGTTGAGGTAAATTATTCCCTTTGTACTAAAATTAAGAAATAATAATTTTTTAAAATTCTGTGAGTTTAATTCATCTGAATTCTAGGCAAGAAACATGAAATATTGATTTAATTTAAGGTTGGAGAATATTCTGAAGTTTCAATTTTGTTCTTATTGGATAGCATTGGCAAAAATGTAGGTTTGGGTTTCATTAGATAGATAAGGCAGTTATTAAATGATGACTATGTGCAAGGAATGTGCTGATTGCTGGGGATACAAAGAAAGCAAACAAAATACCTCCTCCCCCAGAGCTTGTATTCCATTGTGGGAGACAACACATAAAGGGGAATTAACTAACCAGGGCCTTAGCAGTCACACAGTCCAGTCACATCTGAGAAGAATCACATCCAGACATTCCCTCAATACACCATGCAATCTTTCTCTGAAGATCTCCAATGGTGGTGAGCCAATGGGATGAGTGGATTCTATATTTTGATATTAATTTCTCACTAGTTATTTTTGAAGATTAAAGACCTTTTGTCCTTCATCTGTAAAATAAGAAAATTTGGGTTCAATTTATCGATCAGTAGATTTGTATGTTTCATCCTGGCCTGCATGACATATATCAGTCTGAGTGTTGGAGAGCAGAATTTTCTGCTTCCTACCTACTTGTTTTGCCATTCTATTGAGCAAAAGCCCAAGGGTAGCCCAAACACCCTCTTGGAGTAATGAAACAGGGATTATGTTTCCACTCATTTGTCCTTGACCCTGTTATTTTCTCTGTTTATACTCTCTCCCCTGGAATCTCACCCATAAGAATGTCTTCAAATCCATCCATCCATCTATCCATCCGTCCATCCATTGATCCATCCATCCATCTATTCACCCATCCATTGATTTATTCTTTTGTTAAAATTTTATTTACTTGTTAGTTTATGGAATAAAACAAGCATTTCCATAACAGTATAATGTTCCATGTCTCCTTGATTCCTTTCTCTCCTTTGGCCCTCATATACTATCAGCCAACTCTTGGTTCTATCTCTTGAAAATCTCTCCCGTCTATGCCTTCCTTTCCTTTGCTATTTCTACCAAAATACTCCTTCTTGCTCTCCTCGCGTCTTGTCTAGACTAATGCTTTCAGGTGTTCTTCTCAGCCATGTCCCTGTACTGGCCTCCATACTTTCAATTTCTTTCCTTATCCACACATCTTATACTTCTGCCAGAAAAATCTTACTAATGTACAAATCTGATTTTTTCTTTTTTAAAAATTTTCTTTATTTTATTTTTAATTTATGGAATAAAACAAACATTTCCATAATATAGTATAATTTTTTAAAAGATTATTGCTCATGAAACTGCTTTTAAATATATAATACTGTTATCACTTAAATTTCTTTTTCTTTCCCATTGTCTAGCCAATAAATTTCAGGCTTCATTGCCTGGAATTCAAGGCCCTCTCTAAGTTGACTCCAAAGCATAAGGACTCCAACTTTCATTTCACATGAGTCCCTTTCCTATTTCTATGGACTTGATTTAATCTGTTCTGAATTAGACAGCTCTTCCCCAGACGTCCCTCACTCTGCCAGAGTGTTTTAACTCACTACTTCCTATGCTTTGAATTCCTACCTCTAAATTTATAAAGCTAAAATCCCATCATCCTTCAAGAATCAACCCCAATGACATCTTCTTTATGAAATCTTACTAAACCCCACAGTGGGGGATGATTTTGCTTTCCACTTCCTGAACTCTTCTGTACTTAGGAAAACAACATGGATGTCATTGTGTGGATGTCACTTCCTACTAGATGCTGAGGTCCTTGAGGGTGAAGTCTGCATATCATTAGTCTTCTTATTACCTGCTTTGGATGCTCTGCAAATATTGGGTGCTCGACACTGGTCACATTGTTTGTACATCGCCTTCCTGATGTCATGGCTCTCTTTGAGAATGAAGGACAAACAGCTACGGCTACCACTTGAGAGTAAACTCCTTCCTACAGAGCAGGGATGGCTTTCATTTTGCCTTTGTATTCCTAAGACCTAACACAAGTAAATCCAACAAATATTTATTAAGCCAGGCTTCGTGCTATGAACTGGAAATTCATATCCATGCTCTGCATTCGAGAAGTTTACATTCTAATAGGGAGCCCAAAAGAGGCAGAGGAAGAGCCACCAGGAGTGTGGTAGAGAAGCTCCTGGCATATTCTAGATGCCCAATTAATGTTGCTTCTTGTTATTACCATTCATTTCATCTCACCATACATTTAAGTGAATACTATGCATCAGACATTTTATTCCATGGTGATAATACAAAGACAAAACAATCCTTGCCCTGAAGGAGCTTAAATTCACCTAGACAGTGCCAGAGATGACTAAGTACCCAAAATAGCCTAAATAAATACAAACTAGTTTCAAGGTGAGGGGAGGAATACTAAATTGTGATAATATTCAATACCACAAATTCCTCAGGAATGATAAAGGAAAGCAAAAGCCCAACGATTATAAGTTTTCTCATGTAGTCAGTCAACTAGGATATATTAAGGGTCTACTAGAGCCTGGAGAACAGTATCATGGAAACAATGAACATGAACTTGGACAGAACTCCAGAGCTAGTGGAGGATAGAAAGTCCTGGCCCATTATGGTCCATGGGGTCAGGAAGAGTCAGACACAAGTGAACAACAAAAGGGTCCTGGAGAAGAGGACAGTGTAAAATTGAAGTGAATCACCAAAGGATTACAATGGGAGTTTAGCCAGTGTGTGGGCTTCAAAAGTTTCCATTTATACATACATGCATACGTACATATACATATGTACATATATATGTATATATATAAAGCCACTTTATTTCTTTGGGAGAATAAAGTGGTAAAGCAGATTCAGAGCCCCTAGAAAGGGTTTTTGGAAAGTGGTACCTCCTAGTGCCCAAGGGGCTTTGGTCTGCAGTCTTAAGAAGACACCATTTCCCAAAGAACTCCTGGGTAATTTAGGAGATACAGCTTTAACTTCCTTCTAATGCTTTTTATTACACTATACAGTAGAGAGACACGGGGATTAGAAATTGGCAAGCATCCTAGTTTTATTTAAGAAAAGTCAAAGAAGCAAACTAAAAAAATTATAGCCCAGTGTGCAAGCGAAAGTAGTGGAGGAAGGTGTCTTGGAAACTACTCCAATGATTTTATGAAGAGAGAACAGAAATGAACCCCCTCAAATAATAGAAGTAATATAGTCCAATGAGTAAATCTAATTTTTACATGAAGTCAGGAAATTCCCAGCTTTGTTTCTGGCTTCATTTTCATTTCTTCAGAGGCTGCTGAATTCCATATTTTGACACTATACAACAACACTGGCAGAATTTTGGTATTTCAAGAAGGTACTTTTTCCCTAAGGGAGGATTGGTAATTATTGAAGGAATCAAAGAATGCCATGATCGGATTGGTAATTATTGAAGGAATCAAAGAATGCCATGATCGGATTGGTAATTACTGAAGGAATCAAAGAATGCATAATCAGATTGGTAATTACTGAAGGAATCAAAGAATGCCATGATCAGATTGGTAATTACTGAAGGAATCAAAGAATGCATGATCACAAGATCTGAGACTTAGAAGAACCCTCCGTGTCCACTTACACTAGAGCTTCTTAACCTGACATCTGTGAACTTTCTTAAAAAAATTTATTTTTGATAACTGTATTTCAACATAATTTGTTTCCTTTGTTCTACTATACATTAAAGCACTCTGGTTCTAAGAAGCTTTTCCAGATGGGGCTGTGACACAAGGAAGCTTAAGAAGCCTTTGTCTAGTTGGAGCCATCTATAAAAAGCATCCCACTTTAACATAACCCACAAAAGGCAGTTCAGCCTCTGTATGACGACCTCTAAGTAAGGGGAATCCACCACCTCATGAAGTCACCCAAGCCACTCTGTGTTAGCTCAGATTGTTAATCTCGCCCCTGACATCAACCCTAAATTGGCCTCTTTGAAACTATCCCCCCATTGCTACTGTTTCTGCCCCCTGAGGCCAAACAGAACAAATCTAATTGGTCTTCCACATGACAGTCCTTGAAATTCTTGAAGACAATTCTCATGTCTCCCCTGAATCTTCTCTTCCCCAAAATAATCATCACCAATTCCTTCAATCAATCCCAATACATCATGGACTCAAGGCCCTTCTTCTAGGTGCCCTCCTCTTCCTCTGGACACTCTCCAGTTTATCAGCTTTCTTAAATGATGATGTCTACAATTGGACAGTATATTCTAGTTGAGGTCTAACAAGAGCAGAGCACAGTGGGTTCATCTCTTCTCTGTTCCTGGAAGCTTGCTTTCATTGTTCAGTCATTCAGTCATGTCTGACCCTTCATGACCCCATAGACCATAATATCCATTGCATTTTCTTGGCAAAGATATTAGAATGGTTTGAAATTTTCTTTTCTAGTGGATTAAGGCAAAAGTTAAGTGACTTGCCCAGGGTCACACAGTTTGTAAGTGACTGAGACTGGATTTGAACTCAGGTCTTCCTGACTCTAAGCCCAGAGCTCTTTCTACAGAACCACCTCACTGACTCCCTTGAAGTTAGACCTCTCTTAATGCAGCCCAATATTACATTACCTTTTTCTTTGGATGTTATATAACACTGCAGATTCACATCAAGCTAATAGTGGGCTAAATAATAAGTTAATAAGCATTTAGCTTATTGCTTTTTTTAAAAGATAGTTTAGTTTATTATTAAAGCATTATTATTATTAGCTTATTATTAAAGCATGTACTGTGCCAGGAACTGAGCTAGGCAGCATATCTAAAGCTCCCAGATCTTTTTGCAGAACTGCAATTTAAGCATACCCTTCCCATCTCCTATATGTGAAATTGATTTTTTGTACCCAAGAGAAAGACTTTACATTTACTCATATTGAATTTTATCTTTTTATATTCAGACCAATGATCTGCTTTTAAGATCTTTTGTTTACTGACTGTCACCCAATGTATTAGCTATTCTTTCCAGCTTTAGGTCATCTGCAAATTTGGTAAACATACCACCTGTGACTTTATCCATGTTCTTGATAAAATCTTAAAGGGCAAAAGACCATGCACAAAGCAAACCTCAGCATTCTTAGAGTACTGAACTGGAAATGTCCTACCATATTGACATTGAACCATTAAGATCTATTCATTGAGTCCATCCATTCAAATAGCTCTGAGTCTATGCATGTATGTATACACACATATGTATCCAGACACACATATACACTGTTGTAAGAAACAATGAATATGAGGAATGTAGAGAAACATGAAAACACCTAAATGAACTGATACAAAATGAAACAAGATCTTCCAGGAAAATTATGGAATAATATAATGTATAATATAGTATGATAATATGACATAATCATAACAATAACAGTAATAATAATGGAATGGACTAATAGCAATAATAACAGTGTAAATGAAAAGAACAACAAAAATAAACTGACCATTCTGCAAAGATAATGGCTGTTTTGCTGTAAGAATAGGTAATAGAATGACTTCTTTGCAGAGGTAGGGGACTATCCATGTGGAATATTATATATGTACCAAGTATCCTATGGCTCACTTTCCCAGAGCCAAGCTAGGCAACTCCTGGTTCCCCTCAGGGTATTCTAAGGTCTTGATTTGAAAAGGTCATTCCCAAAAGTCACTGCTTCCTCCTTGGATCATTGATGCTGCCTTGCCCACAAACCCAAACTCTGGACTCTGAAATGGGGGAATGTTCAGATACTCTCCAGAACTTTCAAACTCAAACAAGGTCAGAAGGTTCAATTATCTCACTTAAAATGAAAAAGACCAAACACAGAAGCCAATGACCAAGACCTTTCTCAAGGTCACATGTTCTTATTGGAAAGGTCAAAAACTCCCTCCTTTTACAGCACTGGTTGTCACCAGATGTCATGCTAACAGAGAATCCAATAGGACTGAGGCAAGAGAGATCTGGAGGAAGTAAATTAAAGCCCCTGGATTCCTCTTTAGTCCCCCCAAAGAGTCTCTCATTCCTCCTATCCCACTTTGGTAACAAACTGGAACCAACTATAGAATGTATCTTTAACATGTTATCTGAGAGTAACAGTAGCTGGTCTAATAAATTTGGTTGGGAATGCTGGTAGTTTTCTCCTCTTTTTACTCCTCTTCCTCTTATTTCTCCTCCTCCTCCCTCCTCTTCCTTTTGCTCCTTTTTTTTCTTTTCAAAAAACTGGAACAATTTACTTTTGCCCTGCACAGTTTTCATTTGGATTTCTTGAAATATAGGTCTGAAATTGTGATTTTAGAAAAAAAAATCCTGTTGTGTTTTAAATGGTGATCCAGGACTATGTCTTTAAATACTAATCACCCTGCCTTTTCTTGAATGGCAATCAATATACCCAGCCTATGCCTCTATGGCTCTTGGTTTAGGTATTGATGCCTTAGAATGAGTGTGAATAGCAGTTGTTCTATTAGAGAAATAAATTGAAAGTTTTTTTGGGGAAGGGGGAGGATAAGAACTTTTATGTTAGAAACTCCCTCTACAAAAGCCAACACTAACCAGTAGCATATTTTCTTAAGAGAGTTGCCTGGTGGTACTGAAACATTAAAAGACTTGTATATACTCATGAAGTCAGTAAACGCCAGATTTAAGACTTGTACCCAGGATTTATAAGAAATAAAACATATCCTTTCCTACTATTGGCAGAACACCAGTGGTATCTAGCCAGTGACTAGGTTGACATGGGATACTCCAGGCAGCTGTACATGTAATGAGTCAGTGCCCATTGATAGGGTCTACACAATGTGTTCTCATTATGTAACCCTTGTCTATAATATGCTATGTATTTAATATTCTGTATTTGGGCTACAATGTGTATTCGATAGTTACTTCTATACTCTATTATTCTTTATTCCACCCCACACCACCCAGCTTACCCAATTTTTACAGCCCTAAAGCTTCTGGTATCTATAAGTGCTATGCACATAAGTGAGTTTTATAAATGGTAGTATAATTGAATTATATATATATATCTAAGTAACCATATTAACCCAGGCAAAATTGGGAACTGGGAATAGTCCTGATCCTCTTATTTTAGAATCTTGATTGAAATTAATTTTATACCACTTTAATAAAGAATCAGAAGCAATAAAATTTGATAACCCAGTGTTTGATAAAAACTGAGACCATAAATATTTGGGGAAAGAGTTCTGTACTCTGTTAACTTGACAAGAATTTCTGGGAAATCTGGCAAGATATTTGGGAAAAAAATGTGTTTAGACCAATGTCTTAACTTAATTTATTACAATGAGATCAAAATGGCTATGTGAAGTTAATATTAAATATCATGACATTCTTAAAAAATAGAAGAGAACCAGATAGGTAATGTTCACTAGGATAGACAGAACAGACATTTTCAATCAAGGCTAAGGAAGACTTCTTAAACAAACATGAACAAAAATGATCACAATAAGATAAAAATAGATAGTATTGATGGCATGAAATTGTTTGTACAAACATAATCAATGAAGTCTGTATCGGGCTACAATCTACCATTTTGGGCAAAATCTTATGTGAACGATCTGAGATAAGGGCCAGTCATCCAAGATATATAGGTAACTAGCACAGAAGGCCAAATGTCATTCTCCATGGGATAGGTGGTCAGTTGATAGGAGTCAATAGGTTTGGTTTTTTTTTGCCTTTTTGGAGGGCAATTGGGGTTAAGTAACTTGCCCAAGTTACTTGACTAGTTTTTATTTGTGTGTTTGTGTGGGTGTTAAGTGTCTGAGGCTGGAACTGATCTCGAGCTCTCCCGACTCCAGGGCTGACTCTTTACTCACTGCGCCACCTAGCCACCCGAGTCAATACTTCTTAAAGGAATTGCAAACTTTAATAGAAATTCTAATACACCATTGGTAGACCAACTGCTGCAATGGTGTCAACCTCAAATAGAAATACGACCATGAGACTATACATAAGGATCCCTGAAGGCTGCAGATTGATCCAGAAAACCACACATAAACATTGTCTATGCTCTATTGTAGTTTTAGTGAATTTGCTAAAATTTTTCAATCATATTTCAGCAGTAGGGAGTGTGTTTGATACCTCTGGTCTGGTGGATTTGTGATGGGTTCAAACATTCAGAAAGAAACATGATATTATACTCCAAAAATGACTAAAATTGAGCATAGCTGTTCACCCGGATATCCTACTGTTAAAAATATACCTCCAAAAGAAGACTAATATTCCCCCAGGAAGAAGGTACCTATATGTGCTTAAATATTCACAGAAGCATTTTCTTTTGGTAGTAAAGAACTGGAAACAAAGGAGGTTCCTCCAGATGAGATAATATCTAAAAATCATTACGTCAAAGTAATGGAATATTACTGTGTTTTAAGAAATGACACATATGAAAAATTAGCACTTTATTGAGTATTAATAGTGACTATGGACATGTTTGTATTAACCCTAATCACATTGGAAAGACCTCTAGTTAATTCCCATTACAATAGTCAACTCTTTTATAGATGCTGCCTACTAGATTGAAGGAAGATTCATTTATTCATATGAATTGCCATTGGAAAAAAAATAGGAATGGGTGTTGTGTCTTGTCAAAAGCCTATTCTACACTTATTGACATAGTTTTATGATTTTTGTGATTCTTAATAATATGATCTAATTTGTCTATAGTTTTCCTCATACAGAACCAGCCATCCATTCCTAGTATAAATCCAATATAGTAACATAGTTTTTATTATATGTTGCTCTAGTCTCATTCCTTTTTATTGAGTGTCAATATGCTTAGCGAGATTGGTTTATATTCTATTTGATTCCCATTAGTTTAAGTATCAAGACCATTTTTGCATAAGAGAAGAAATTTGATAGGATCCTTTCTTTTACTCCCTCCTAGTTTATGTAATATAAGAGCAATAGTTAATTATTATATTTCAACATTATTTTGTTTTCATTATTATATAATTTGAATACTATATTTTAAAATGTTTATATAATATTGCTATCATTTTTCCTTTAAATGTTTGATGGAATTGATTTGTAAAGCCTTTTGGTCCTGGTTTTGTTCCTCACCCCCACCCCTTTAAGTATTCCTTTATGGCTAGTTTAATTTATTTTTCTGAGTTGGGGTTATTTAAATCCTCTAGAGTTTTTTCTTGTGATAATCTAGGTATTTTATATTTTGTAAATATTCATGCATTTTATTTAGACTGTTGGTTTTATTCACATATAATTGGACAAGCTAGTTCTTAAGATTTTTAAAAATTTCTTCTTCATTGGATGTGAATACACATTTTTTTTTCATTTTTGATACTGGTAATTTTGTTTTCTGTCTTAAAAATAGAATTAGTTGATAATTTAGCTATTTATTTTTTTTAAACACTACTTTGTTTAAATTATTAATAGTTTTTTTGCTTTCAATTTTGTTAATCTCTTCTTTGATTTTTAGGATTTCTATTGAGTTATTTGACTGGCATTTTAAATTTGTTGGCACAAATGAAACTCATTAGTTTGTCAACACAAATCAAAAACCACCAGTCAAAACCCTGAATTCCAGCTTGTTTGTTTTATTGCATGTTCAATTCATTAATCTACTTTTTCTTACTTTTATTGATGAAAGTATTTGGCAATATAAACGTTCCCTAAGGACTGCTTTTGCTGTATCTCAAAAAGTTTGGTGTGTTGTGTCATTGTTGACATTATATTTAATGAAATGACCTATTGTTTCTAGGATTTGTTTTTTGCTTCACCCATTCTTTATGACTAAGTTACCTGGCATCCAACAAAATTTCAATGATTTACTCAATTTTTCATTATTGAATGAAATCATTATTACATTGTGGTCCATAAAAGTTATATTTACTTTTTGTGCTTTCTGCATCTGTTTGTGAGGTATTTATGTCAATTTATATCAATTTTTGTAAAAGTTCCATGAACAACTAAGAAAGATTCATACTTCCAATTCTCATTCAGTAATCTCTAGAGATCTTTCATATCTAATTTTTCTAAAATCCTATTCTATCTAAAGATCCTTCACTTCTCTTGTCATTTATTTTTGTTTAGATGTATCTAAGTCTGAAAGGGGTAACCTGAAATCATTCACTTTAATAGTTTTACTATTTCTCCCTGTAACTCATTAACCATTTCTCTAAGTATTTAGATGTTACATCCTTTGCTACATATATGCTTAGTACTGATAATAATCCATTACCTCTGTGCCATTTCTGTGAAACATAGTTTCCCTGTTTGTCTCATTTAAGTCTGCTTTTGCTGTTGCTTTGACAGAGATCAGAATTGCTCCTTCTGTCTTTTTTTTAACTTCAGCTGAAATCTAAAAATTTTTCTTTAGCCCTTCATTTTACCTCAGTCTGCATCTTCTTGTTTCAAGTGTGTTTCTTATAAACACCATGTTGGAGCCTGCTTTCTCTTCAATTCTGCTATCCTCTTATGTTTTTTGGGTGAGTTTATCCCTTCCACATTCACAGTCACAATTACTATTTATGTATTTCCATTCATCATTTCCTCTTCTACTTTTCCTTCTCTTTCTCTGGGTGGGGTAATCTGTTTCTGCTTCCTTGCCCTTCTCTTTTTCCCACCCACAGACCAATAACAGGTTCTTATCTTTTATTTCTTTCCTTTTGAACTCCTCTTCAAAATTCACCCTGCATACTTAGAATTTGTTTGCTTAGACCCAATCCTACCCTTTATCTACTTTCTCTATTAATCTCTTGATATCCAAAAGTTTGAGCCTTGCCGTTTATGCCTTGTCTCAGAGATCTCTGAGTTAATCAAGAGCTTTCTGAATGTGGCACAAGGTGGCATCAGGGCACCTTCAGGGATCTGAGCCAGGCTTGACTAGGCTGGGGCTAAGGCTACTATCCATGTAAACATGAACATGTGCTTATATATGTGTATGTATTTTATCACTCATACATACTTATTTCAATCAATGCCTCAAAGGAGATGGGGTGGGGGGCTGTATACCTGTGTATATGTAAATATATAAAAACACATATTATGCATGTTATAAATATATAAATACAAGAAACACTGAACTCACAAAGTAGTGACTTCTTGTAATTTGGAGAGGTTGAATAACTAATTAAGTGTTCTTTTATTTCCTCTCCTTCCCAGCCAATTGAAGGACCTCTCCCTACCAAACATATATTATACACCAAAGGTAAAGTTAGGCAGTGTGATTCAGTGGAAAGGAGGGCTGGTTTTGGAGTTAGAGGGTCTGGGTTCAAATCCCAGATGTTAGGTCTGCCAGGTGTTATCTTGGGTACGTCACTCCATTTCTCTTTGACTCTACTTTCCTTGCTTGTAAAATAAGATTGTGGGATTAGACCTTTAAGGGCATTCCCAGCTCTCAATATATGACCCTGAGAACTCTGAGAAATGCCAACTGGCCTGAGATTTGATAGGTGTGACAGAATATGTTAATATGTCCAGAGAGAAAAGGATGAGGAAAAGTCAACTTCCAGTGCCTGTTTTTCATTGAGCAGTGAACTTGACCAATGGATTTAGTCATCCTTGGTCTACACTGTGCAATCATCCAAATCAGCCTGGCAGGGACAGTGGCACAAGAGACCTAGTGGAGGATATCCCTTCCTAGGGACTCAGTAGTCCTGAAGATTTTTGCTGAAAACGCTTTTAGTATGCCTTCTGCCTCTTGGCAGAAGGTAGGAGAGGGGAGGTGCAGAATGAGACATACATTTTCAGATGTTTCCAATATGTTGCTTTGTTTCATTTGACTGTACTTTTCACTCTATGTGCAGTGGGTGGAGGTGAGGGGAGTTGGTGGGAAGTGATAGTAAAATAAATGAGTATCAACAAGATAAGAATGAAAGAGAAAGAAAAGAAAAGAAGGAAGGAAAGTGGGAGTGATAGGGAGGGAGGAAAGAAGTGAGTGGGGAAGGGAGGGAGGGAAAAGGAATGAATGGAAAGAGAAAGGAAGGAAAGAGGGAGAGAGAGGAGGGAAGGAATGAGGAAAGAAGGAAGATATAAAGACAAAAAGAAAGAAAGAGAGAGAGCAAGTAAGCAAGCAAGAGATGGATAAAGAAAATCTTAATCTGTATTTAAAGATTTGTATCTTTTTGATCTTGGGCTAGGACCCTACCTGTGCCACAGTTTTTCCATCTGGAAGATTAGGGGGTTACATTAGATGGTTTCCACATCCTATGACTTCTAAGGATGCATATGCTCTAAAGGCTATTATTGCCTTTAATCTGTATCCCTGAATTTTCTGACTTTCGTGAGAAAGCAGAGACTAATTGCGAATCCCTCCTCTTAGCTGTTTGCTTGTCTCCCCCTCCCCCACACTGTACAGTCTGCACTGGCTGTCCTCACACAAATGAGTGGCTATTCCTGATTTAGAGCTCTCTTTGATCTGAGTCCCATTTTAAAAAAGGTGATAGTTTAAAATGATGGAGACCTGAATGTTATAGGCTTTTTAATTTTTTTTCCCTCCCAAGCAAGCTGTTTCTGTAGATCTTGTCGAAATTTACGGCCCTTTTCTACTCCAACTGGCCAACTTGTGCTGCTGTCATGATTTCCAGACTCTTCTTCATACTTGAAATACATTCACAAAGCTAAAATACGGCTCCGAGCTGTAGTGAGAATGTATAGATTGGAAAGGAATTCTCCAAGACTAGAGCCACAGAACCCTATGTGTTCTCAGGGACTAAAAGCCTATTACAGCAAGATAAACAAGGTTTTTTCCTCTTAGTATTGGAGAGAGAAGAGTGTTGGGAAAATCACCCTCTTATTTCCCTGAGAAGGAGGCACTCTAACATCCTCTTCCTGAAATAGGAAGTGAAAGAACCATCAGCAGCTCCCTACTGTACCTAGGATAAAGTATCCATTCCTATGTTCAGTATTTAGTAATGGGCTTTTGTTTTTTGACATTTGGACTCTAGCCTACCTTTCTGAACTGATTCCACATTACTCCCCTCTCCCCCACTCCTACATACAAAGTTCCAGTCAAAGTGTAATTCTGTCTCCTGTCTCTATACTTCTGCACAGGTTGGCATTACACTAAAATTCTGTACCTTTTCTCCTCTGCCTCCTGGATCTCTTAAGGGCTTCAAGCTTAACTCAAACATCACCTCCTGGGTATGGCTTTTTCTTCTTTCCTCCCATCCACAATGATCAGTGTTCCCCAAAATACTTTGTCTATTTTACATGCGGGACCTATGTGTAGAGTGCAAGCTTCCTGCGTGGGGGAAGGATGGATGACCCCTACCTCCTACCTACCTGCCTGCCTCCCCACTAAATCTGCCTGTGATGGCATGTGGAATCAGGGTACTTGGAGAAATCAGCCCTGCAAGCATAAATGACCTTTCATCCAATGGCCAGAGTTTAAAAAGCATTTTCTTATGATAGCCCTAGGAATTGGGAAGATACCATTATCCCTATTTTATAGGTGAGGAAACTGAGCCTCACAAAGCAGGAGGGGCTTGTGTTGGGATTCCTAGGAAGTAGAAAACAGAAGTAGCCTCGGTTGCTGAGGTCCCATCCTCTTCTCTTGCCCTGACTCCATACCAGCTCCCTCATGAAACGGACATTTTTCAATAACAGATAAATTCATCCCTAAATTAAGGCAAGTTCAGAAGCCATCAGGCTACAGCCTCAAGAAAGCACCTGAGTGACTGAGCCTTTTCTGATTTTCATTTTCATCCCTCCTGTTTCTCCCTCTGTGTCTTTGGGCATCAACGTTGGTGATTGTAGACCCTGGGAGTTAGGCATCTACATGTCAGTAATGGCCCCCGTTCAGAGAATTAGGGAAGGGCAGATTTGCACGGGCCCCCAGAAGCCACTAACCACAACCTTGAACAGAAATCAGTGATACAGTATCCCAGGCAAGTGATCATTCAACCTATCCCAGGCAGGCATGAACTGTGTCCAACTGAACTCACATCTTCCTTCTTATTTGGGAAGGCATTTGGGGGCAAAATGTCCGTCTTTGCAGTGATATCTCAAGTCCAAGCACAGCTACCCTGAGGGAAATGGAGGAGCTTTAGGGGAGTTTCACTTCATTCTTATTTCATACATTGCTTAATTAAAGAAATAACACTTAAAATTCCATTTCAGTAAAATGAGTAATTCATGGAGATAAGTCTCTTATATTTTCCCTACACTTTTCAAAAATCAGATTATCCAAGGACTGATATTTATCCTCCCTGCATTTCAATATCTACTTTGGGCTACACTGTAACTCCTGAAAACTTTCATTTTCGCCAAATTAAGACTCACTTGCCCCCTCTCCACTTTCACACCCAGGTCTGCTGCCCTTTAAGAAGGTCTTAAAACAAACAAATAAACCCCCACAAAAACCTGAGAATGTTATTTTCCTGGAATGCCATGGCTTAGGGATAGAGGGCTAGGCTTGCAGTTGAAAAGATCTGGGTTCAAATTCTGCTTTTGACAAATACTAGCTGTTAGATGGAGACAAGTGATCTAAGTTCCATGCCCCCAGACAATTCTCTCAGACTAGAAAGCCCAGAGAGTTGCCTGTATTCATTGGTAGGGGGAGGTTTGGTATTGGGCATTGACCACACAGATAACATCAAAGGACCAGATCTCCCCACCCCAACCCAAACAAAAGAACCCACCTCAAAACCCCCCTTGATTGTGGCTCCAAGCCAGGGGCCTCATTGAATTTTTGTTTGTTTATTTTGATTGGGGAGAAGACACTGAGAAAACAAAAGTTAGGGAATGTAAAGCCTTATTCTTTCACATTGAAGATGACAGACTCCCTGAAATCTGTCCACAGACCCATTGGGGGGTGGGGGTGGGCAGTCCATAGACTTGGTGGGTAGTATCAACAGTTTTGAGTTATAAGGGAAGTTAGAGGCCATCAAACCCAACATTCTTATTTTACAAAGGAGGAAACTGAGGTCCAGAGGGGTTAAGTGAGTTGACCAGGGTCTCACAGTTAGTAAATATATGAAGTGGGATTGGAACTCAGGTCTTCCTGACTCCAGGTACAATACTCTATCCATGATGGTATGAAGATGTCCGAGACTCTTAAAGCCCACGTGTCTTTGTCTTCAAAGGGAAGTCTGTGACATCATTTATAATTCAAAGGCCCTCCGCACTAATTAAAAGAATTTTCCTTTCCTTGATCCCCTGATAGCCTTCTACATTTACTCACCCTTTGAAAGTAAGGGTGACAGGATATCCACCATGTGGGACATTTCAATAAACATGATATCCCCAGAAATGAAATGTCTCTAAGAAAACCCCTAAATGCAGAGTGAAAATGGAAACAACAAAAGATGTTCCAGTTTGTCCTGGCCCCGAGCCAGGAGCCTGTGGTGATTCTGGGCTAATCAGATTCCAGCCTGCAGCATGCTATTGTAAGGGGTTTGGGGAGATGGAGCTGGGCAGGCATTATTTTGGGAGAAGAATGCACTCGTGAAAATCTGCCCAAGCTGAGGTTTCCTGATGGCCTCTCCCAGAACGTCCATCAGAGCAGACCTCACAGGATCTCTGAGGAGGCAGTATTTGCCGGCAGGTTCAAGGGAGCAGACTTCCTCAGCAGACACTGAAGGACTACGGCACTTCACCGGCTATATAGCCTGTGTTTGCTATTTCTTCCCATCACTTTTGAAGGCTTCTTCATGGTTTGAAACATCACATAGATCTCCATTGAAGCACATACGAGGGTAGGGGAGTTGGAAGGAAGGTTGAGAAATGCCTGATAGTTTTGAGGTTGGTGTGTGTGTGTGTGTGTGAGAGAGAGAGAGAGAGTGTAAGTGTGTGAGTGTGAGAGTGTGTAAGTGTGTGTGTGAGAGAAAGAGTGTGTAAGTGTGTGTGTG
>NW_027186458.1:7372761-7395746 GCF_028583685.1 Petaurus breviceps papuanus
GTGTGTAAGTGTGTGTGTGAGAGAAAGAGTGTGTAAGTGTGTGTGTGTATGTGTTACACTTGACCTTGATGCATGGGTTGACTACATTTTTATCTTAAACAACAGGAAGTTGCTTTTCTTTCTCCCTTTCTGAAAGTGCCATTCATCCAATTATGAAGCACGCTGGAATGGATTTTATCCAGTTGAATGGGAAGGGCTTTGCATCCATCTAGGGCTGATTCTCTAAGTTCTACATCCCATATGCCATTACAGGTACACTTACTAGCTGTGTAACCCTGGATAAGCCTCAGTTTCTTCTTCTATAAAGCAGAACATACTAGGCAGGCATAGGTTAACTACAATAAACACAAAAAGTACCTTGGCTGAAGTATGTCCGCTCCTGATATTCTTTATATAAGCAGAGAAGCTGGGAGAGACCTCTGTGGTAGGGGGCCACTGAAGATAGGACCATTCGACCTCTCAGCAAAGCTTTACAGAACAGCCTCGCTGGCTATTGGTTTCACAGGATTTGGAGTTGGGAGGAGCTCAGGTCAGATAGTTCAACCCCCTCATTCTAGAGATGAGGAAAGGAGGCTCAGAAAGTTAGAGTGACTTGTCCAAGTTCACTAGGCAGTGACAGAGATAGGAATTAAACCACAATAATTAAACATGGATAAGTAACAGCATCAGTTTGGGGGAACATTCTCTGGTATTTGTCTGTGACATAGTCAGTCAATGATCATTTTAAAAAGAGATTATTATGTGCCAGGTAGGCACTGTGCTCAGCTTTGGGGATCCAAGAAGAAATCATGACCACCAAAGAGTTCACATTCTAATGGGGGAGACAAAAATGAAAATAACTTGAGTTCATGTAGGATATATGCAGAGGACGGAAAAGGCGTCAGCATGGGGGCAGAGGACACAGGTACAAAGCCTGGGGAAGACTTTCTGTGAAAGGTAAGATTCCAGCCCAGTGTTGAAGGAAACTGGAGGGCTAAGTATCTGAGCTGAGGAAGGAAAGCATTCCAGGTTTAGGGCTGGGTGTAGGATGGGGGCATCAGCCAACTGCCTGCGGTATTAAGTGAATCTGCTTTGCCCCTGGACACCCAGATAGTTTGCATCTGAGGAAGTTTGAACTTTGATCTTCCAGCTTCCAAGGTCCGCCCTCTATCCGCTCAGCACATGACCTTTCTTTGGAAAAAATGACTGAGGGTTAAAAGCTCCTAGAGATTATAGCAGCAGAACCAAAAGGGATTGGAACGAAGCTTTCACCCTGTAATGGATTTCATCTAATTACAGGCCTGAGAGATGGAATAGGAAGTTAGCAACCACTGAGTGACAGGAAACTTTAACCTGGGGTGTGTGAACTTCTTATTTTTTCAAAACATATTTTGATAACTGTATTTCAGCATAAAATTAAATTTTCTTCTGTTCCTACATGTTTTAAGCATTTCAAAACATCATTTTGAGAACAGCTGTTTAGGCTTCATGAGACTGCCAAAGGGGTCTAGGACATGAAGAAGGTTAAGAACCTTTGGTTTAGTCCATCCCTTTATATGCATAGAAGCTCTAAAGATGGGAAACCTGAAGCCTCAAGGCCACATGTGGCCTTCTAGGTCCTTGGGTGTGGCCTTTTGACTGACTTCAAGTTTTACAGAACAAATCCTTTTATTAAGGTATTTGTTCTGTGAAGTGTGGATTCAGTCCAAGGGTGACACTTGAGGGCCTAGAGGGTCCTTTGGGGCCTCCAGGAGACAGGTTCCCCACCCCTGCTCTAGGGAATGGAAATGACGCTTCAGAAGTTGGATTCAGACCCAGCTCCTCTGAACCCAGCTCCAGTATTCTTCCTTCTGCATGTCACTGCTTAATGCTCTGGACTCAGAGGCGGCAGTTGTTTTTCTGTTGAGTAGTTTCACTTGTGTCCAACTCTTTGTAACTCCATTTGGGATTTTCTTGGCAAAGATACTAGAGTGGTTTGCTATTTCCCTTTCCATCTCATTTTACAAATGAGGAAACTAAGGCAAACAGGGTTAAGTGACTAGCTCAGGACCACATAGCTGGTGTTTGAGGCCAGATTTAAACTCACAAAGATGAGGCTTCCAGACTTCAGGCCAGTACTCTATCCACTTTGCCACCTAGATGTCCTTGGAGTCAGAGGACCTTGGTTCATATCCCATGTCTGACACAAGATATTTGAGTGACTTGAGAAAGGGATACTATGTAGTATAATGGAGAAAGCATTGGCTTCGGGTTCAGGACAACTTGTATTCAAATCCTGCCTTAGACACTTTTATTGTGTGATTGAGTCCTAGCCAGTTGCTTGGACTTGGGAAGCCTCAGTTTCCTCACCTGTAAAATGAGAATAACAATATCACTGATGTGCCAGTATTATTATGTGGGTCAAGGAGGAAAATGAAGACATTTGCAAGTCTTTGGTGCGGTACAGATGTGAGCTATTATGATGCTAAAAAATCCATGGGGGGGGCAATAACTGACTTTACTCAGTAAACAAATGTTAGTAACTGCCCCGACCACGGAGGCCCCGAGTTCTCCTGCTTCCTTGAGCAGCCCTTCCCCAGATGCACTTTGGAGAAATGATCTCTGCTTCTTCTTTGTCCTTCATTCTCGAGGAGGACCATGACATCAGGGAGATGATACTGTGGCATGAGAGTTAGGGAGGGCTGTGCAAGCTCTTCAGCCTCACTCTCTCCTCCAGAGCCATCTGGGTCCAGCAGCCGGATATGGATCAGGACAACTGGAGAAGGTCTGGGACGCAGGGGGAGACCTTGGCTAGGAAGGTACAGAAGGAAGCTTCAGGAAGCACAGCTCGGGATGGGGGTTGGGGAGCTAGGCTCCATCTCTCTTTTTTTTTTTTTTTTAAAGCAGTCAGGGTTAAGTAACTTGCTCAAGGTTACACGGCCAGTTATTTTGTGTGGGTGCCGAGTATCTGAGGCTGGAGCTGATCCTGGGTCTTCAGACGCCAGGGCCGGAGCTTTTACTCACTGCACCACCTGGCCGCCCCAGGCTCCATCTCTTAAGGCCAGCTGTTACTTTATTGCATCAGACTATCACCATTGACTTGTTCCAGCTAAGTGTCTTTGCTGATGCCAAAGAGCTTTTCTTCTGTGCTCCCCCACCCCAAGTTCTGCAGAAAGGACATAATGCTCTAGCATTTGATCCGCCCCAGTCCCGCTTTGGTAAGCTCAGCCTATCTCTCACTTCTCACTCTTTGACCTCCATACAAGATAACCACATTCCCGGTTTCCTTCTTTCTGAAGATAAAATTCCTTAGTCTCTCCTGCCTCTGACCTCTAGTCTCCTTTCATTTTTTTACAGTGAACTAGGTGCTACTCTTTGTTTCTTCTGTAATGCTGCTGCAGCCCCTCTCCACACTGCCCCCTCCTCTGATCCTTCCCCCTCCCATTCTGATTATTCTGGCGAAAAATAAAGTTGAATTCTGGGTAGGAGGAGAGACCTCTTTGTGGGATTTGTGGCTGGCTGCTGTCTGATTAAGAACTTGGGGTCTCAGTTGTGAACACTGCCTTCCTCTTAAAATCACTTTGTATTTAGTTAGTATTTAGTCCTGCTCCGTTTGTATGGGAACATTTTGGTTGTTAAAAGGGGCAGAAAAGAACATTTGTGTAAGGAAAATAGAATTCCATTTAAGAAGAAACAGCCTCTCAGAGAAAATGTTGAGTAGAGACAGTCTGATCTGAGCATGAAATCGAGAATGGCTCATCAGATTAATGTTTTGAGATGACATGTTTGAAGGTGGGGCAATGTTTGCTGCTAAGGTGATCTTGGTTGCAGAATATTGTGGTCTATTCATTTGAACATGACTGACTTTAGTGGGATGAGTTTTAAAGACTACAACTGAAATTATACATCAAATAATTGTTAGGACTGGCAATAAGGAGACATGATTTGAGGAGTTGAAAGTCAGTGAAGAAACAATGGAAAGAAGCCAGCTGAAGAGGGAGAGAGGAGAAGAGAGAGCCAAGTACAGAAGGTGTCAGGGACAAGAAGCAAAGGAAACTAGGAGAAAAGCTACTTACAAAAGATAAGTTAGAGGAGCTGAAAGATCTCAGCTCACAGGAAGGCCTTGCAGCTGTTTTGCTGGGAGCTGTGCTGACTGGAAGTTCTCTAGCTTAAGAGAACGGATTGACACTGAAAGAGGGAAACCCTTTCTCAGAATCCTACCAAGAGTGGCCATATGCCATTTCAGTGGTCTAAGCAGCAAACGAGTGCCTTTGTCAAGTAGGAGAGCTGCGAGAACCAGAAGGCATTTCATATCGTTCTTCACAGAGACCCAGGATCTCAAGGTCTGCCATCTGACAAATCTTTCGCCCTGGCATATGAGTTACCTACTCCTACATCTCCCTGATAAGTTCCTGTAAGTCTGTGCTCACTTTCCTGCACAGACGATCTGTGTGTTGGAGAGAGTGGCTTATGTGTATACTGTTAGATTTTGAGTAATTCCAGAATAATCTCTGGCCTTCTATTGAGTCAGTGCTGTGAATGTTTTTGCCTTTGCCTTCTACCAAGTAAGCGTTATGAGTATTCTTGCCTTTGTCTGATCATTAGGTACATATTTCACGCATAAGAGTAAATAGCATCATGGTGACTGATCGTGCATAACTAGGAAGCTCGTTATTCAGGGCTTAGGGGCTATATTGATTGATAGTATGAATGTACTCCCCCCCAAAAAAAGAAATCACTGCAAAATGACTGGTAAGACCATGAGAGAGATTGAATTTGAATTGTAGCTACATGATTGTGGCCATCCTCGTGGCTGATTCTAATCTGGGAAAATCTTCAGACCAAGACTGTGTTGGATATGTGTGAGTCAGCCCAGAAAGATAAATCAACTTGAAGGATTTGGGGGGGAGGGAAACAAAAGCACTACTCCTGTGAATCAGAAAGATTATTCTGGGAATGATACAGAGGAGGGATGACTGAGGAAGTGAAAACTTGAATGAGCAGGATGGTGAATGAAGAAGAATGAGAGTCCTGTTGCTGCCTGAAGAGTGAGCAGAGTGAAGTACTAAATATGCTGATGTTATAAATGCTTGTTTCCATTCTTCCCACAAAAGAGACTCACTTTCATGGTTAAGATAATCATGGAAAATACTAACCTAATGAGAAGTCCGAGAGTAGTCAAGAGACCTTGTATCTAGTCTCAGCTCTGCTGTGTGACCAGGGGCACGTCATTTGCCCTCTCTGTGCCTCTGTTTCTTCATCTCTAAAACATATAGGTTTGGGTTTTCAGAGATTCCCTCAAGCTGCCAAATTCTAAAACTCTACCCTGATCCTGTGAGTGCCAATCTCCCCGGGATCCTTTAGAGAAGATTCCTAGCCTCTATTAAACTTGTTGCTGGGAGGGAACTCATAGGCCATTTAATCAAACCTCCTCATTTTAGAGGTTGAGGCCCCAAAAGCTTCAGTGACTGGTGCAAGATTACACGGGTCAAAAGCATCAGAGTTGGGATTTTTACCCAGATTCTCATAATCCATGGATCTCCTCTTTGTGCATTTGGTCTAGTTTGGTGACTTTTCCTGTTTGTTTTCTTTTTTCCTCTTCAGTGCCCTCTATACCTCCCCAATAAGCTCATCTAAGACCACAGTGTGAGAGTGGTCTCTACTGTATTTGATGGTAAAAAGAGTTTGATACAAACATCTTGGGATCTCACTTCCATTTTCTATCCTCTTCTCCCAAGTCTCTTACTTCTGCAAAGACAATGATGCAGAATCTCCATCTGCTTAAGTAGAAATCATTCACACAAACATGGCTTCCCATTCTCTTATCACATCCACCTAAGCCCTGTCCATCCCGGGTCTGACTCTAGTTCTTCCTGTCTTCCCATGGTGTCCCCTGGAGCCCCTCTTCTATCATCAATAAATGACCCTCCATTTTAGACCTTTTTCTCTCCTCCTTCTATCTCTTGGTATTCATGTAGACATGGCCCTACCCCCAAAAGCACTGAATCCTCTTCATCCTTTTGAATACCAGATGCATCTTCTCTCCTACCTCCTGACACACTGAGCCAGAGGGGGAGCAGGTATACTCTTTGATCCTCCCCACCATGGCCACTTCCAGACCTCTCCTTGGCTGCCACTCCCTGCTGTTGAATCTTGGGAAGAGATTCATTCCATTTAGATCCTAATGGCTGTTACCTAGAGACCCCCCAGTTGATTTTCTCTCCATTCTCCAGGAGTTCAGGTACCTGGCTCAGAGTTCCTCTCTACCCAACCCCCTACTAGTGGATTTAATATGCATACTTACAGTGCCTTGATATACCCTGGACTCCCAGTTGATTAATCAACTCTCATGACCTATTTCTTCACTCCACCTTAGCCAACCACAAGGAAAGTCACACCATCCCCCATAAATGTTCCATGCTCACGATCAGGAACTCTTAAATTCCCCTTGCTGAGGATAAGCTTCTATCATTTCATCTCTCCCTACATCTCACTCCTTCTAAGCCTATTCTTCATTTTCACTTTGACATGTCGTCCCTCCACCCCTCAATTTCCTCTTATTGTTCCCACTTATATCTAGCTTCCTAATAATAGGAGCTGTTTCAATGTGGGCTGGGCTGTCTGGGCAGGTCACAGGTTCTACCCAACAAGAGGTCTTCTAGGGAACACAGAATGACCGCTTATGAGGAATGCTTTAGAGGGGGTTACTGGCCAGAGGCTGGTTGCTTCATGAGATACCAGAGCTCTGAAATTCTGATTCTTTGAAGCCCTGGTAAACTGGTATTTTGGACCCTGTATAATGAACTGCACCTCAGTATACTTAACCAGGAGGAACTTGCATTGCTTCCTTTAGGGTGATTCTTGGATAGTACTTGGATTGTGGATCTGGTTCTCTTGGCAATAGTGAGCAGGTTTGGGTGAAGGGAATAAAGTAGAATTCAATCCCTGAGCTTCAGTCCTGGTCATCATTTGACCAGATTTAGGCTTATAAGACAATGATTGTCTGATTCAAGCTACTTATAGCAAAGCCCCTTCCCTTTCCCCATTGTACCTGTACTTTCAATCCAATTCAGCATTTGAACAGCTAGCTCTTGGGAGCATTATGTTGCAACTTTTGCCCAGGGAAATAAGTCCTACTTGCCACTTGAAAACACCTTCAGAGCTGCACTGGAGAACATGATCATGGCTAAACATTAGTTCAAAGTCCCTCTGTGTATGTTTCAGCTTCCTCTTTTACCAGCTTTACCCTACACTGATATATCATAATGAAGCCATCATTCTAACTTCCCTAGATCTTTGGAGGTGACAAGCTGTAAGAGGATACTATCCAATAGTTTTCCTAATGAAAATATCTTTGATAAAGAAAATTGACTTTTCATGTCTTATCTGGGGCTGGGTAAATGTTTTTCCACCACAAGCATCTATATATAAGAATAAACCCACTTTACCATAGTAGGGTACATCAAAAGGTACCATGGAGTGGATCTCAGAGATGCTTTTTCAATGATTCTAGGCTTAATCTATCTTTGTCCTCATATGCCTAGATCCAAGGCTTTCTTCAGCCTGGTACCATTCTCTTTTTAGCTTTATCAGCAATGACTCCCCTTCATTTATGCTATGTTCTTTAAAAAAAATACAAACAAATATAAAATGAGAAAAAAAGAACATTTCCATGCATACAGTAGCACAAAAAGAGAGGATTCAGTATAAAACCATGAATTTCCATTTCAGACTGCTTAAAAACAACAAACTATGTAATAAATCCTACACCTCATTTTCTAAGCTATCCATTTTTTCTGTGCTTCTTTCTAAGTTTTGGCTGTGCACTTTTTTCTCCCTCTCCACCCTGTGAGAGAAGACTACAGTTAAACACGAATACATACCTACATATATACATGCATGTGTATATACACATATAGATAAAACCATACTATACTACATTATACTATACTACTCTACATTACACTACACTATACATAATATTACATAACATAACATACTTCTATTTATGAGTTCTTTCTCTAGAGGTAGATAGCATCTTCCTTCCTAAGTCCAAATCTTTCCAAGTTTTTCTAACATTGACCAGCTCATCATTTTGTATAGTGCAGTATTCTTGCCAAACTCTGCATTCACTGCCCCTCTCCCCAATTATTTCAACCCCAAAATGCCTAATACCCCTTGAGTCCTACTATCTTGGCACCTTTATTGGGCATTTTGTTATTTAGTCAATACACACTTGTTCTCTAGGCTATTTATGCCTAGAAAATAGACATATTAAAAAACTAGCCATGTGACCTTGGGCAAGTCACTTAACCCCAATTGCCCTCCAAAAAGAGCAAAAAAAAAAAAAATCTAATTCTTCCACAGACTTAGGTGGCATTAAAAAAAAAGAAAATAGGCATATTCTATTCACTTACACTTTTCATCCATAAAGCTCTTCTGCATCTTTTAAAGCCCAAATCAATTTTCACCTGTTCCATGAATAAATATAAATAACATTTCTGTAGGGCTTCAAAATGCTTGCAAAGCATTTTGTAATAGTTTTGTAGTAGGCATCCTGTGGTTATGTAGTTGGCAAAGAATTATCCCCATTTTACAGCCAAGTAAACTGAGACTCTGAGCTTAAGTAGCTTGCCTGCAAAAAAGGAACATTAATCCTGGGATCATAATTTAGTTTTTTGGACCCCTAGTCCCATGATCTTTCCACCCACCAAGAATACAACAGTCCAACAAGTTTAAAGAGCCTGATTTCCTCTCCAATAAGAACTCCCCTCCACTGAGGCTAATTGGATCATTATCCAAAACTTAATTCTCCCTTGTGATTGGTGAAACATCAGGCACTACTACATGATCAATTTTAAAATATAATTTGATATATTAATATATAATATTAATCAATGATATTAATTAATAAATTACATATTGACATCGAATACATACTTTGAATATATATTCAAATACTTAATGCTGTGAACAGATTGGAGTGGACCTAGTGATTTTACTGAAAGATTTACTGAAAGATTGATGGTGCAGGACTCAAGTGATAGCCGTAGTTACCTGCTTTTATCAGACCGCCTGAAGAGGGAGTGCCGAGCTCCACCAGTCACTTTGTCCCTATAGACCTGATTGGTTGTAACCACAGGGGTACTGGGAATTTCAAATGAGACAGAGACTGTCAACCTTCAAGTGCTATATAACTGACACTTTTATCACTGCCATCATCTTCTTCATCATCATCACCACCATCATCTTCTTCATTATCACCCCCAACCCCACCACCACCACCACCACCACCACCATCATCATTATCTATCATCATCATCCTCCAGTGTGATGATGCCTTCATTTTTTGAGGCTTCTACTGTGCTACTGCTGAGCTCAAGCAATGTTTAAAAAGCAATGGGGGTGCATGCTGGAAAATGTTCAACAACTGCATGCACCCACACTTTCAAATTTAAACTACATCAACAACACATCCTTGAGTCTGAACCATCAACAAAATAATAAACCAAGTCTTGATTTGTAGTGCTTGCCAATTTCTTTGGTATAAATGATCATGTTGGAAGCTTCACAGTCGGCAAATCCCCTCAGCCCTGGCTTCAGCACACCTTATGTGTAGCTCTTTCTGGCACGACTATAACAGAGAAGTCTTCTTTTATTGACCTGCCAGCTATTGACTGCCCTGAGGACATGTTCTGACTACATTCACAGGACCAGCTGTCATTTACTCCAAACTCCTTATTTTACAGATAATGAAACTGAGTCACAGAGAGGTTTAAGGGAATTGCCCAGTCATACATTTATCAGGTATTTGACGTGAATTTCGAACTGAGGCCTTCCTGCCCCCAAAGCCAGGGTTCTGTCCACTAAATCCCATCTTGACCATCAGTGGATGTGGATTCCTTCCTTGACTTCAAACCAAACCCTGAATACAAGTTTTCCTGGATGGTCAGTCTAATTCATGGACACTGTTTCCTGGTCTCCAGAGTTAGGGTTTGTTATCCATCTCCTCTAGACATCCCTGGCCTGCCTTGCCTCCTAGCCACCAAGCTTCTCCTTAGGGCTCTGCCTAGTTACCCTGAGGTTAGCACATCACTTCTGGCATTAAGCTGAGAGAGTACAGATCAGGCATATGGGGTCAACTGTTTGTCTCTAGATTGCAGCAACATCTGATTATCATTCTTCATCCCATTGATCTTCTACGGACAGTGTGATCTGCACAGAGGAAAAATTATGAAGGTCAATAGAAATAAGATTTTGCACAACCCGATAGCTAACAAGGAAAAGGATGGCTGAAGATGTCCTTCTGCTTGCTCTAGGGCTTCTCTCTCTCCCTCACTGACTTGCCAGCTGCTCAGCCCGCTGCCCTGGGCTTCCTCCTTCTTCCCAGAAGCACAGTCTCTCCAATATTTCACGTCCTGGAAGTCATTTATGCCCCCCAGACTCCAGTTCACCATGCACACAAATGAGACCAGAGATGACAGAGCTCCCAATTCCCTGATTGGAGGGAACAGCAGGTCTTGATATTTAAGAAAGAATGCAAGAGCATACACCACAAGACTTTCCAACTGGCATCATCAAGGAAGTAGAGGCTAGTCATAAGAAGTCCCTTCTGGTGTGTGGATAATGGTGATACTGATCATTTCAAACAAGATCCTTCTTACAAGGAATGGAGATGCCCCAGGGCATGTAAGGTCTGGGCTTTCTAGAACAGTGGGCCCAAGTTGTTTAATGTACAAATAACTTCCACAGGGGGTAGAGTTTGGCAGATAAACTTTCCTACTTTCCTGCCATAATCACCTGAGCCGTGTGTGTGTGTGTGTGTGTGTAAGCTTGTAGGGCTTTTGTCTCAATAAATAACAACAATAATTGTTACATTAAAAACCTTTTTTAAAAAACAAATATTTTCTGCCATTCTTTTTTCTTATTTATTCTTTTTTTTTAAACTTTTTTTTGTAAATTTTGAGTTCCAGATTCTCTTTCTCTCTTCTTCCCACCCTCCCCCACCCACTGAGAAGGCAAACAATATGTCAATTGTGCATGTGAAATCAAGCAAAATTTATTTCCATATTAACCATGTTGTAAAACAAAGCAAGAAAGAGAAATAAGGAAAGAAGAAAGGAAGGAAGGAAGAAAGAAAGAAAAAGAAAGGGAGGGAGGAATAGAAGGATAGAGGGAGGAAAAAAGTAAAAAAAGGAAGATAGGGAGGGAGGAAGAAAAGAAAGAAGGGAAAGGAGGGACAGAGGGAGGAAGAAAGAAAAGAAGGAAGGAAGTTTTCTCTCTGGAGGTGGGTAGCAAAAAGTGATTTTTAAAAATGTTCATGATATGCTTTGTTTTGAGTTTTTAGACTTATTAAAATGAATTTTCAACTATTGCTATTTAGCTATTTGGACGCCTCCATTGGAAAATTCCTTGGATTTCCAGCCTCAGCATAGGGGCTCATTTTCTGGGTCTGCCACTTACATTCCATGTGACTCTATGTAAGTCCCTTCCTCTCTCTGGGCTATATAGTTTCCTCCCTTGTACAATAAAGGCATTGGGTTCCAGGGGCTTTAGGGTCCTCTCTGGTTCTAAATCCGCCATCTAGTCTGACAAGGGAGTCTTTAAGGTGCTTTCTGTACTGAAATCTATGACTCTAAAATAGATGTTTGCTTCTTTGCCTTGCTTTATAACTAGGTGGAGAACTGTGCTCAGTTTTTAGGAGAGAGAACTAGAAGGAAAAAAATGAAGCCAGAATTTGGATTTGTGAAACCCCCAAACTAGCTAACTTCCACCTAATGCATGTCCTGGGTCAGGACACCACAGGTCCAATATCTTTGATTTCTTTGAGTTGATCTCCAGGATTCTCATAGCATGAATACTAGTGATCAGAATGGTGATCTCTGTCCTATGAGGTCCCCAGCTGCCCTGAAGTATTCCTTTTTGCTCTGAATACTACATAGTAAATGAGGATTCAGAAAGTATAAAATTTATTAAGGATAGCAGTTCAAGCAAAATAGATTTTATGGTTGGAACAATCAACAAATATCCATTACTTTGTATATTTGTATTTTTTCTACTTAATATATTATTTTCCCCCAATTACAAGTAAACACAATTTTGATCATTTGATTTAAAAAATTTTGAGTTCCAAGTCCTCTCACTTTGTCCCGGCCCTCCCCTCTCACTGAGGAAGCAAATAATTTGTTATAGGTTTATGTGCACAGGCAAGCAAAACCTATTTACATGTTAGTCAAGTTGTGAAAGAAAACAAAGACCAAAAAAAGCTAAGAAAAAGAAAGTTTAAAATGGTCTGCATCCATCAGCATCCATCCTCCATCACTTCTGTCTCTGGAGCTGGATGGCATTTTTCATCAGGAGCCCTTCAGAATTGTCTTGGATCATTGCATTGCTGGGAACAGCTCAATCATTCACAGTCGACCATCGTCCAGTGTAGCTGTTTTACTGTGCATGATGTTCTCGCTCTACTCTTCCCTTTATATATTCTTATGAAAAGAGTCCCTGCTATGAGAGACCCTTTGGTGTATGGGTTGGCCTGGGTGACTGCTGAGATCCTTTCTGACTTACAAATGCTGTGATCCTATGCTTCTCTGATACATCTCAATGCCCATGTCAGAACGAAAGCTTCTTGAGGGCAGGGAATGCTTCATTACTGTGTCCCTAGCGTCTGATAATAGGATCTGTAACATAACTGGCCCTTCATACATGCATGCTGTCTTTATCGTTAAGGAGCTCACCAGGGATGATGGAGAGAGAAGACATGGAACGAGAATGAAAAATAATTTGGATTCAAATGAAGCATGAGATTGTGTGATCATAGAATTTGGTCTAGTGGGGGTCATCTTGTCTAATCTCTCTTGTGTTTTGGAGGAGGAAACTTGACTCCAGAGACCAGCAATGCACCCCAAGTTGTACAGGAAGTGAGGAGCTGAAGACGTCTTCCAAGTCCACAGCTGATGTGCTCTAGGACAGTGAGTATGCTAGGAGCTCAGGAGAGGGAGGGTTACAGGTCAGCTGAAGCAGCCCGCCATTCCAGGCCTGAGAGCAGGGACTGTTTCTGCCTCCTTTGCCATTCCGGCACTTAGCACAGTACCTGCCATGCGTTAGTAAGCTGTTTTTCAGTTGTGTCTGACTTCACGATCCCATTTGGGATTTTTTTGGCAAAGATAACTTGGAGCGGCTCACCATTTCCTTCTCCAGTTCATTTCACAGATGAGGAAACTGAGGCAAACAGGGTGAAGTCAATAAGGTGATCTGAACTCAGGAAGATGATTCTTCCTGACTTGAAGCCTGTCACCTCGCTCCCATGTGCTGCATAGTAGGCATTTTATAAGTGCTTGTTGACTTGATTTCCAGTACCTCCAAAATCTAGCTACCACTAAGTTTTCCAGCTCTACTGTCTCCTCAAACAAGTCTTACCAAGGTGGAGCTATAGGCTAGGAGTAGACCACGTGTCTGCCATCTGAGAGCTTCATCACCAGTTCGGCACTGGATGGTGACTTTTGCTGTTGAAAACAATAGCTTTCAGGAAGACTTGAGTTAAAATCTGGCTCCAAACACTTACTAGCTGTGTGATCCTGGACAAGTCACTTCACCCTGTTTGCCTCAGTTTCCTCATCTGTGAAATGAACTGGAGAAGGAAATGTTAAGCCACTCCAATCTTTGCCAAAAAGATCCCAAATGGGGTCACAAAGAGTCAGACATGACTGAAATGACTGGAAAATGACAGCTACTTATAGCACAGTTGCAATTTCATTGATAGAGAGAGGACCATGGATGTTGAAGTCACAGATTCTGAAAGAGTTGAAGTGGGTGGAATCCTGGCCTTGGCTGAAATAAGAGAAGGCAGCTTTGTTCCTCTCATCCATGCCATCCCCAAGATCATCAAGGAAGCAAATGATTTTCCAGCTTCGCTTTCAGACTGGCTTGTTCCTTTGAAAATTCAACAAGTCAGAATTGGCACCAGGCCATTGGCACCTTGCTAAGTCTCATTATATTCCACAATTTGTTCGGCTCATTAGGTATTTGTAACACCAGCGTTAAGGCAGAGAAGATGGCAAAGAAAGCAATGCCAAATCCCCGAAATCGGGAGTCTGGGCCCCCCCACAGCCAGATCCCTCCTGATCTCCCGTTCCTAGGCTGCTAGGACTGGGAAGAACAGATGGGGACGTACCAGAAGTCTCTCTCCTCCCTGAGTCCATTTTAGTGTCGTTTTCACAGACCTTGGAAATAATAATGGGGGAAGGGAGCCAGATAACGGCGGCAGCAACACAAATAAAAGTATCAACAAGAATAAAATCAATGACGACAGCTAGCGTCTACACAGCATTCTAAGGTTTGCAAAGCGCATTCAGGTCTCATCTCGGAGCCTCAGCAGAGCCCTCTGAGGCAGGGACTCGGGTATCCCCATTTTACGGATGAGGAAACAGAGGCAGGAAGCCTGAGTGGTTTGCTTGGTGTTAGCCGGTGGGCACTCTTCCCAAGGCAGGATTCCTCACTCACCTTCCCACCTCAGAGAGGACTTCACAGGATCGTAGGAGTTAGACCTGTCCAGGACAGAACCCGCACAGAAAGCCCAAGATCTGAGAAAGTGAAGGGCCTTCAGACCTGTCCCTGAACAAGAACCCCACTCCCAGCATGAAGGCCGTCAGCGAAGGAGATGCCACCATTTCCTTCCACTTTGGGAGAGTTTGAATCCGTAGAAAGTTGTTCCTTATGTTTGCCCCTCTGTAACTTTTACCCACGACCCCTTGTTCTGCCTTCCAGGGCTAGTCAGAATGAGCAGATAATCTTCAGTCATCACATCTCTAGTGGCTTTCAAACAGCTCCTGCTACAACCCCCACCCAAGTCTCAAATGCTGGGGGAATCTAGAAGAAGGAAATACTCCCAGGTGAGAAGAGGGACATAAGACTGAACAAGGGAAAGCTGCAAAGAAAGATGATGAAAGAGGAGAGGAGGGATCCAGAAGCACGAAGCCCAGAGCCATGTGGAGCCTGCTTTGACAATTGATTAAGTGACCCCCAGATCAGTGAGGGGAAAAGCAGTCCCGGGGAGGGGGCTATTATTCTTCTAACTCTCAGCTGCTGCTATCAGCACCCAGGAGGAGCTTCTAGGGCAGAGAGGAAAGGAGAGCCCCATCCTCTGATACTACATCTGCCCCTCTTTTTCCTAAGCTCAGAGTGAGCGTAAGTAGCAATTGTTTCTGTTCTGGTCAGAAACTCTGAGGATCTTCCCCTCCCAGACTGATTCTTTTGGGAAGGCAAACTCGGCCATCTTTTGCCTCAGTTCTTACCTAGGCTTTAATTACTGAGTGGGTGTTGCCTCAGACAAACTGAGAAAGGCCTTAGCTTAATAAGGCCAAGGTTTCCCACTGCATCTTGGGCTAGGCTAATCATCCTGACCTGTGCTCTGCCACTGGACTCCATTGACTCTGGAGGAGAGAGTGAGGCTGGTGACTTTGCACAGTCCTCCCTCACTTAAACCCTATACACTTGCAAGTCAAGACCTCCCCCTGCTGATGTCATTGGTCCTTGTGGAGAACGAAGGATGAACAGCAATAACGATTTCAGCGCGTTCCTTCTGAAGCCGTCCTGGGTTTTATTTCCCTTTTCACTTCCCTCTGTTGCAGTGTCCTTGCCTGTAAAATCATAGGGTGGGTGAGATGGGCTGTGGGGCACCTTCCAGCTCTTCCTCTAAGCTCTTAGGGACTTCTGCATGTGTGTTATCCTCAATGTTTGATCAGTCTTCTCTCCAGTTCTCCGAGAGCCTTTCCTCAAATATTTAAAGCAGCACTGCTGGTCTTTGTATCCGGTAAGTCCTGTCAAGTAAACCAGATTCACATGCTGATCATGTCTAGAAACTTCGATCTCATTTTCCATGTAATGTCCATCATCTTTTTGTCAGGAAGTGGGTAACATGCATCATTGTGTGTCCTTGGGAATTTTACTGCATCAAGGCGATGATCAGAATTCCTAAACGTTTCAGAGTTTTTCCCCAAAGTTTTGTTCAGTATGAATTATCACGTCACTGGATCAATTTATATAAGTCTTTTTTAAAGAATCTGTTGCTGCTGCCATTTCTGTGCAGTGATGTGAAGTTATATCCACATGCAATGATCAGATCGGTCATTCCCCAGTTGACGGCTCCCTCCTTATTTTCTGGGGTTTTTTAAGAACAAAAATGCACCTCTGCAGCTGTTTTTGTGCAGATATGTCCTTTTCCCTTATGTCTGTGATGTGTAAGCCTGGGATTGGTGTCATTGTCTGTCCTTCATTCTCAAAGATCAACAACATCAGGAGAGGGATGTCTTGATTTGCAAGTAAATTGCATTTAAGTGACTTTCTCCTCCAGTCTTTGGAGACCTGTGGCAAGACAGGTCAGAATTACTGGTGATGGTCCCAGTGGGAGTGGGAGCCCTTGGCCTTTTCAAGCTCAGGTCTTTCCCAGGTCTCTGTTTGTCTGAGACAACACCCATAAACTGAAGGCAAGAATTCCTTGGTGTTGGTATCTGCAGGTCAAAGAGTATACTCAGACGACTGACTTTGGGTATCATTCCAAAGTGCTTTCAAGAATGTTTCTACCACTTCCAAACTCCACCAACAAGATGTGGAGTGGCTAGGTGGTGAAGTAAATAGAGCACCAGCCCTGGAGTCAGGAGGACCTGAGTTCAAATCTGGCCTCAGACACTTAACACAAAAACTAGCTGTGTGACCTTGGGCAAGTCACTTAACCCCAATTGCCCCCCTCCAAAAAAAAAAAAAAGACAGTGTATTTTTCCTCCCACATCCCTTACAATACTTGCTATTTACCTTTTATTTTTTTTTCATCTTTGCCAATCAGAGAGGTATGAGGTAGAAACCCAGAATTGTTTAAATTTGCATTTCTTTTATCATGAATGATTTGGAACATTATTTCCTATGTTTATTATATAACTTTGTGTGTCTTGTGAAGAAAGGGGTTAGCCACTGAGAATTACTTGTTTGTATCCTTTGACTTTTTATGGGAAATGACTTCTTTAAGGTTACATAGACAGAATGTGGTGGTCTGAATTTGAAGCCAGGCTATCTGACTGTAACCAGACCCCCTTCCAATAAAGTGAACAACACTCCCTGATGTATTTCCTATTCTGATTCAAAGCCTGAAATGTAGGAAAAAGTTGAGACTTCATAAGCTATTGACTAAGACTCTGGGCACTAATGGGAAGTATTGCCGGTGTGTGTGTGTGTGTGTGTGTGTGTGTGTGTGTGTGTGTGTTGTTTTGTATATCAGAGAAGAGCTGCGACAGAAGTTCTCTGCAGTGAAATCTGAACCCCAGGAAATCCCAGCAATCATCCACTGCACAAGAGAGACGCTTCAGATTTGTTGAATTAAGAAATCTCCTTTGACATTGAGTTCTCCTTCCTTAATGTACAAGCTGCTGACTTAACTCAAATGTGCACTAATTGGGGGTTTAGTTTGGCTCCAAATTCTAGGCTCTTACAAAATGAAGGCCCAAATGTCCATCTATTACCCACTATCGCTAATTATAAAATCGCTGTGACAGCCCAGCTTTGGCCCGGGTTCCGTACACGGTGGTAAGTGCAATGGATGTGAAGCGTTACCAAAGGCAGTGGGGATAATAGAACACTAGCATTTGTCAGACCAGCTTCATTTGTTTCACGTTGAGTTTCTTATCATATTTATGGTAGGAAATGAAGCCAATTTCACCCTTATCATGCATAGCCAGGATGCTGATCCCCTACTGAGTGTGAAGGGGCCCCTCTAGCTCAGGGACTAGGGAAACTCTGCATTGTCTGGAAACATTTTCTTTTTTCTCTGTGGCTTTCTTTTTTCTAAAGGAATTCTCTAGCTCCTTGATCAAACCCAGGGCTTCTGACCTTAATTCCCCAATCGGCAATAATCGGTAGGCATGATTTCTGTCTGCTGGACTTGGAATAAGGGCTCTTCAAGAAGACATCCACCGCTCTCCTAATGCTAGGTTGCCAGTGGTGGGGTATAGAGCCCTCCAAGTTCTGAGGTGCAAAAGTAGCCTTTCAGATCTTGATTGATCAGGATAATCTGCGTTCTCAATATATGGAGCGTCCTGATTAATTCAAGGAGATCTTTTAGGAAAGGCAGCATGGAATGGGGGAGGGAAAGAAGGACTTGGAAATGAGGAGATTGGGATTTTGGACCAGGCTTTGCCACATAGTTTATCCTTTCCACTGTGCACACAACAGTGAGCTGGTGCCATGGTCATTCTTGAACCACCGATGCATGGGCACATTTGCTTGAATGGCGCTCACACATTAGAGCCTTGATACCCGTCCAAGGGAGGAGGTAAGATGCATCAGCTCAAAGGAAGCATGAATAGAGAGCAGTTAGCCAAAAGAGACCTGAAGGATTCAGCACATTGTTAGCTCAAGGCAGGGAGACAGATAGGATATCATTTGCATCTTGAGTCATATTCGAATTTTATCCTCACATTAGAATATAAGCTCCTGGCGTCTAGAGACTGTGGTTTTTCTTTGTATTCCCGGCACTTGGTGTAAGGCGTGGCACATGACAAGTGCTTAATAAATGTTCCCTGATCAATTGATTAGGCTTAATTAAGATAGAGCTCCTAGAACTCGGGCAAAGTTCTGCTGGGTTGTGATCTGGTCATTTGGTGCACTGCATTCAGTTTTGCCAATGAATTAGGAAAATACATGGACAAATCTCAAAGGACAGAAAGGGACCTGGTCATGTCATCAAACTTAAATGTTCTTTGTTGTCAAAGGATTCCTAAAACAAGATGGAACTCCCCCCTTCCCCCAAGGGGCTTTGTGTTGCCCCCTGTTTAAGGGAAACAGAGTACTGGAACTTTAGGACACTCTGCTTGATGATTGGCAATGCTAGGGCCATAAGGTCATAGAGTGAGTCGGAAGGCACTTTTGAGATCATCTGTTTCAACCCCTCCACTTCTTGTGGGAGGACATTGCAGTCCACAGAGGTTAGATGGCTTCCTCCCAGTAGCAGAGGTAGTGAGCCACAGTACCAGCTTCCAAGGTCAAGTTCTCAGCTTCCAAACCCAAAGCTCTAGTTACTCTGTCAACCTCCTGATTCCATTATCATGGTGCACCTTTGGTTCTTGACAAACTGGATTGTCAGAGAAATGAGACCAGGATGGAAAGGGCATTGGAGACTGTCACAGAAGAATCAGCTGAAGCAACCAGGCATTTTTAGTCTGGGTGTGTGTGTGCACAGGGGTGAGGGACAGTGAGGAGACAGTCTTTGAGTATTAAAAAGGCTGTGTAGTAGAAACATTAAACCTCGGGGGCCAGATAGGGAGGATTGGGGAGAAGGTTCAGAGAGGCACATTTAGGCTCTGAAAGTTAATGCTGTACAAATATAAAATAACCTGCCACTGCCAGTGATCTCTTCATGAGCTCAGTTGTTTTCCCATTGTGTCCAACCTCTTGTGACCCCATTTGGGATTTTCTTGGCAAAGACACTGAAGTGCTTTGCCATTTCCTTCTCTAAATCATTTTACCAATGAGGAAACTGAGGCAAACAGGGCAAAGTGACTTGTTCAATTCACAGCTAGGAAATGTCTGAGGCCAGATTTGAATTCAGGTAGATGAATCTTCCTGATCCCAAACCTGATACTTTATTCAATCTATAATCTAGGTACCCCTTTCAATGACTGGAAGTCTTCAAATAGAGGCTAAATGAGCCCTTGAATTCAGTTACATATAGGAGATTCATGCTTCATATTAGATCAAACTACCTAGTTCTGCTTTATCAGTAATAATAATAATAACTGAAATTAGAAATTGCTTTACAAACATACTCCATCCTTTCAACAAGCCCATAAGGGATTACTCCAACTTGGCATATGAGAAAACTCAGGTTCACGAGCTTGCTGAAGGCCATTCAGCCAGCAGCAGAAGCAGCATGCAAACCCACTGCACCACAGAGACTACCAGCATCCCGTACACTGTTGTTCCAAGACCCTGAACTTCTTTTACAAGACAAAGATGATACCAGTGCCTAATCATGGTAACTCCCCATGGATCTGCCCAGGTTGACCTGTTGGGCTCATTTTTTGATGGACAACTGCCATCTTTTCTTCAGCTGCTGGCTTGCGTGGGTGGTGCCGTGCTGCTCAAGTGTTACTGTGCTGTTTTCAGTAGAGTGCTGCAGAGCTCATTCAGCTAGGACAGCAGCTCAGCAAAAAGCTCTACCCCTTGACACCCTCAGCTTGGTTGTTGTTTGTCTCCCTCAGCAGCCATGGTGTGTTTCAGTGTTCATTTATATTGAGCCAGAAGACCTTTGGTGAAGTCCTAGCTTGGGACTTCATGCCAGCCATGTGACCCTGGGTAAATAATTTCTGCTCCTCTGGACCTTTTTCCTCATCTGTGAAATCAAGGTTTTGGTCTAGATGAGAAATCTGAAGCATGGCTTACGAACCCACAACGCCCTTTGTGCTGTGAACCAGATAAAAGTGGAATTGGGAAAAATAGAACAAAATAAATAAAAATACAGATAATGTTGGCATCTTATTTCCTAAGTCAATATGGGAACGGCAGGATTCCTTGTGTATGGTTGTAGTGGTAGTTGGACATCACTGGTCTAGAATTCACTCACAAGAAGAGGTCACAAGTAGACAAAGTTTGAAAAGTCCTGTACAATCTATACAGTTCCTGGCGCTGTTAGTCTAGGAGTCTATTAGAACCAAGTCATATGGTCTTCTCTTCTACAAACCTGATTTTCTATCATCATAGCCCCAAACCCTAGCACAGAGCAAAGCTTCCTTAGAAAAGACAGCCTCTGCTTACAGAAAGGACACTGGCTGTGTGGGCAGGAGATGAAGTTCCACTATCAGTCCTGCCATTAACTTTCCCTCTGACCCAAGCAATCAGCTTTGCTGCTGGTCTTCACCAGATGATTTCTACATCCTGCCCCCACCCCTCAGCCTCTGTAAGTCACACTGACACACCTGGTAGCTGTAAAAACTCAGATACCCAGGGGCAGGACTTAGAGCCACCAAACACTCTGGGATGTGCCAAAATTGTGAGTCTCCCAGAGCACTGCCATAAGCAGCTTTCAGCTAATGTCCTTCCTGCCTGAATAACAACACTGCAGAAAGTTCAAGCTGGAAGGGGCCTCAGGAACCATCTGGTCCAGATCTGAGCTGAACAAGGACCCCTTCTTCCATGGATAAGTAGGCATTAGCCCTTCACACAGCATTGCACAGAGAAGGAACCTTGCATGTCTGAGGCAGTCCATCCCATTTGTGGTCCACTCTAATCATTTGGAGGAAGCTTTTCTTGCCATCACACCTAAATCTGCTTCTCTAATTTCTTTCCACTTTTGTTTCTTTTCCCCCTTTGACTTTTACCCATATCTTCTCCATCAGGCTTCCCCTCTCTGGTCCTTGGATTTCCTCACATGGTAACAAGCATTAGTTAAGGTAATTAAGTATTACTTAGCCTTCCCTACTTGCCAGCACAGTGCTTAGCACTGGCAAGACAAACATAAGCAAACAGAAAGAAACACTTTTCAGTATTAAGAAGGTCCAAGTTTCCCATCCCCACACATTTTTTGCCTCTTCCCCTCCACCAGAGACCTTCTCAATCAGGCCTTTAAAGAGCCTGTATTTGAATGATACTGAATTATCTGATTTCTGTTGAGTTGGAATTATATTGGAATACAAGCCACAAAAAAAGTGAAGAGAGGGTGTGTGGAGCGTAGAGTTCTCATGGAGGGCCATGGTGTTCAAGGCTAGAGAGTCACAACCAGTCAGTCTGGGTCTTCCCAATGGAGGTCCTGGGAAGAACTCAATGGGAAAAGGGTCTGGTGGGGTAGAAGGACATTCTGGGGGGTTGAGGCAGCAGTCACTGGGAGAGATTCCTGGGTGACACTGCAGCTGAGGAAGGAGGGTGAAGTCTGGAAAAAGAGGATCACAGCCAGGAGTGGACATGAGGGCTTTGAAAAACATCTCCCCTCCCGCCCCTGCCCTGACTTGTACCTTTCCCCTACAGTTTTTTCTTTGAATGGGGTATACTACACATCCAGATCCAAAGCCAGCCGTGGGCTTCATATCATCAGATATCAATGACACTTATGAGGCTAATGCAGCTCTTTGCATTAGGACCCTTAGTTCTTCTTGTGTGCTGCCTAAAAGCTGGGTCTGTGTGTATAGAGCCTGAGGCCATGGCGTCTTCATAGCCATGGACAGAGCTACTGGCTCTTTCCTCTGATTTTGTTTCTTGTTGACTTTGGGGTATCTCATCTGTTAGTCTCCCTTATCTGTGCCTACTCTCCATAACAGCCTGAGCCCTGGTCACCCTCATCATCCTCCCCTGGAATTTTGATTGTTCCTGGGACCCTGCCTCTGATAGGTCAACTTTTGTCTTATCTTGCCTAGGACTGGGCCACCAGGGCATTTCTCAGTGAACTCCAAACTGTGCCACCTTCACACTAACCGTCTTCCTCATTGACCTCCCAGCAGAATTTGGACTCTGCTCCTGGAGTCCTGGGCTTTGAGAGGTGAGCTTTCATCTTCTCTGGCCCAGATCCAACCCCCACCCCACCAGCACTAAAGCATGCCAGGGCAAGCCCCACCTCTTCTGGGTTCCCTTTATATGGCCAGTCCTCAAACGGAGGGCTAGATGGCTCCCATTTCCATCCTGCACTCATTGTATGCTCACACACAGGAAATGCATGAGTGTTCTAATCACTCATTTGTTTACTCACATATGTAGTCTTCTCCTTTTCCTATCCATTACAGTTTAAAATCCTTTTGATTAAATTTGCAAGACACCAGACAAGTACGTTCTTATGAGCCTTTGCAAGGTATAGTCTTTCTCTGAACAGCAATCTGTTACCCCTCCATTACAAAGGAATTTTGTGATTTTCTGGCAGCAATCCAGCCCACTCCCCTCTTCCTCCCCATTAATTTTCAATCTCACCCATTATTCATTTTTACTCTCTCTCTCTCTCTCTCTCTGTCTCTCTCTGTCTCTCTCTGTCTCTCTCTGTCTCTCTCTCTCTGTCTCTCTCT
>NW_027186458.1:7395846-7399244 GCF_028583685.1 Petaurus breviceps papuanus
CTCTCTCTCTCTCTCTCCCCTGTCTCTCTGTCTCTGTCTGTATCTCTATCTCTGTCTCTGTCTCTGTCTCTGTCTCACTGTCTCTCTGTCTCTGTCTCACTGTCTCTCTGTCTCTGTCTCTCTCACACACACACACACATATAGTGACTTATAAACTCTATAGACTTTCCATCCAAATGCCTAGCATAATTTAGGCAACATATATCCTTCATTCACATAATCTTTGTTGTACGAATAATCACAGCAAATGCTTCCCAATAGTTGTAGCCCTCTCTTTGGTGGTTCTTCGTTGTCCACAGCATTGATGAGCCTTTGTGGTGACACAAAGTCACTAGCAAGCAGGAAGATTACACAGGTAATGTCTCTTCAGGTTGGACTCTGTACCAGGCATTCTCCATAACAGTGGTGAACAAATGCTTTTAAAGAACAGACATCTTCTTATGCCTCCTCTGATGTTTATAATTAGAGAATCCTTGAACTAGGCTATTTTGTTTATATCTTGCAAGAAATCTGGAATGGTTTTGATGTATGGATGAAAGATACCTTGTTGAGAATCCTTAAGAAAGTATTTTGTCTTAGTAAATCAAAGGCTTTTTCATAATAAACAAATAATAAACAGGTTGGTAACAACCCTATACTCTCTACAATTTTCATTTATTTGCAAGATGGTAAAGATGTGGTCTGTTGGTTGAGACCTGTGCAAGCTGTGTGATCCCTGCTGATACTCTCTTTGAGGATGCCCTTGATTTATGTGTAGAAAAAATATCCTAAAAACGTGTATGATTGGGAAAGTAGGTCTATAGGTTAGTTATTACTGATTCTGTGGTTGCCTTTTTCAATATTAATAAGGTCCAAGTCCCCCCTGCCCCCGCCCCCACACACATGTTTTTAGTATCTTCTCTTCCACCAGACAGATACCGTGTGAATTGGTCCCTTAATTCTCTGATAGTTGTATTACCACAAGCACAGATTTCTTATGCATATTCAGTCCAATTAAACTCTTTGTATTTGGTTGTAATTCTTTGTATTTGGTTGGAAAGTAAGTTTTGGGCTCAATGCTCTTTTGGTCACACTAGTTACACTTCTCTATAAATTACTACAATGGGTGTCAATGTCATTTCTAGTGTCCATTTCTGTGTTTTCGTTGTCACTTACTTATTTAAATAGCTCAGGACTGAATTGTTTTAATGACCTGCTCCATGTTTTTCTCATTATTCTCATTTCTTCTAGTTTTTCACAAATTCTAATCTATTCTGTGATAGCCAATGCTCTGATTCTCCCCAGACAGCCAATTTGGGGACGACTCCTATATAATCAATAATTAGTCTTCTGCTCCAGTTAAAACAGAATCAGTTTCCTGGTTTGTGTTCAGAGTTTCAGCATCTTCTGATTCTTCTCTCAATGAGAACACTTCTGATATAAAGGCCTGAGGCTGTTATCTTATATGTAACCTGTGGTCTCTTTCATTTCTCTTTGCCATCTCAGGAATTCTCATACATTGTCCCTAGATTTCTATCTCTACATCATTGATTACTAAAGTTTATGCTGACTTAATTTTGAGAGTTACCATTTTCCCATAAAATTTCCCTGCTTCTTTATCTTCTGCAAATGAATTGTGATTTTTTTCATAGTGGTATTTTGTAAATACTTTTTATAAGCACTGTGCTGTGGAAATGGCTTGGGAAATATTTCTTGCTCTGTTTGAGCATATGAAGAAAATGGACTTCATGGATTCCTCTCTAAGCCTCTCCTAGGAGGACCTGGGACCCAGCCTATGATGCAGCTGAACTTCCTCCTTCCTTTGATTTCATTGATACTAATGTTGTTGCTGTTCATTCCTGTCCAACTCTTTGTGGCCCCACTTGGGGTTTTCTTGGCAAAGATACTTTAGTGCTTTGCCATTTTCTTCTCCAGCTCATTTTACAGATGAGAAAAGTGAGGCAAACAGGGTTAAAGACTTGCCTAGGGTCACACAGCTACTAAGTGTCTGAGGCTGTATTTGAACTCAGTAAAATCAGTCTTCTTGACTTCTGGCTCAGCACTCTATCCCCTGTACCACCTATCTGCTCCATTGATAATGATACTGTTGAGATAAAAGATTTCTTAGCATTTCCATGAATTAAGTCTACTTGTTGGTGATTGGACAAAAAAATCCCACCACCAAGTAAGTGTTGTATTTTTTTTAATAGATGTTCCAACAGCTGTATGATTCTTAGCAACCCTGACCCCAACAAACAGTTGCTGAATTGAACTGGACTGGACTTGACTGAATGGGACAGAATGGGAGTAAAGTTGATATACTTTTGAAAGAATCACACTCTTTTTCATTTCTATCCAGGCCAACCAGGCCAGTGGGACTGAGGTTTAGATCTCAAGTGTGATTTCTGTTTTATAGGGATTAGTTACTGTGCGTGTCCAAAAACAGTCAGAAAATAGTAATACCATAAAGAGAGAAGTGCAAAATGAGGGTGGCTTTTGAGTCACACTCAAGAGAAATGTGGGGTTCTTGGCACTTCCCCTATATCCTGCCCTCCACGAGGACTCTTAAATTGAGACAAGAATTTCTCTCTCCCTTTAAATAATTCCTATCCTGCTTTTAAGACCCACGAGGGAATAAAGTGAAACCCTGTAAAACTAAGCCTTAGCACAGTGAAAACACATGTATCAGCAGGCACCCATGGAAAGAGCCAGGTAAGACCAGAGAGAAAAGCACCTCCAGAGTTCACAAAACTCCCAAGAAGCACAGCATGAAAGCAGAATTGTGGGAGTGTTCGTGGGGGGCCACTCTTCTTTTTCCAGGGGATTTAGCTATCTGGTTTCAGATGGCCAAGATGACCTTTGAGGTCTATTCTACCTCTGAGATTCAAGGGTTCTGGGAAACCCAGAATGTAGCCCTGTCTCTAACAATAGCTATTTTGTTAGACCATTTGGTGCAATGGAACAAACATCTGATTTTGAGTCATAAGATGTGGGTTCAAATCCTAACCCAATCATTTGTAGCTGTGAGGATTTGGGCAAGTCACTTAACCACTAAAATCTTAGTCTTCTATCCATAAAATAATCAGTCTAAACTAGTTAATGACAGCTAGCATTTGCACATCATTTAAAGGTTGGCAAATTTCCCAGCATGTATTCTATCATTTAAGCCTCACTACAACCTAGAGAAGGAGATATTACAGGTGCCTTAATCATTCCCATTTTGCAGATGAGGAAACTGAAGCACAGCAATGATAAGTGACGTTCCTATGGTCATACAGGTAGCAAATGCCAGAGGCAAGATTTGTCTCGTGTCTCTTGACTCCATGGACAGAGCCCTTCACACCACATCTTTGTATATATGTCTTTCTCAATTTCCTTCCTTCCTTCCTTCTTCCTTCCCTCCCTCCCTTCCTTCCTCC
>NW_027186458.1:7399344-7421411 GCF_028583685.1 Petaurus breviceps papuanus
TGTTCCTTCCTTCCTTCCTTCCTTCCTTCCTTCTTTCCTTCCTTCCTTCCTTCCCTCCTTCTCTCCCTCCCTCCCTCTTTCCTTCCTTTATAAAATGAATTATTGATCCAGCTGATTTCTAAGGTCCCTTATATCTGAAAGCATATTATCCTCGAATTTCAGGGCAGTTACTCTCTCTACCCATTTTACCTTTTGTAAAAGAGAAAAATAATAGGACCATAAAACTGAAAGTCTTCAAGGCCATCTGATCCCTGTGTTCTTCTCCTTTTCTGCTCTCATGAATGGCTCTGACAATCTGGTGAAGCCCACGGATCCCTTCTAGACGAATGCTTTTAAATGCATAAAAATCCAGAAACATTTATTACTTACTTAGTGTGTACAGGCATTGTGCTAGGTGCTGGAGATATAAGGAAAAGCCAAATTTGGTCCCTGCCCTTAGGGAGCATTCGATGTAATGGGGCAGACGGCATTCAAGCAACTCCATACATACAAGAGAATTACAAATCTCAGTGGGAGGCCACGTCAGAGGGGAAACTGAGTCATTGGCTTGGGGAGGACAGCATCCTCAGCAAGTCAAGGAAGCCAGGAAGCAGATGTGACATGGGGGCAGCTAGGGAGAAGATGGAGTGTTTGGAGGGAAGTTAAGTGGGAGAAGATTGGAAGGGGAGGGAGGGGCCAGGTTGGGAAGACCTTTACAAGAGAAGCAGATGATTCTGTATTTGCTCCAGGAGGTAAGAAAGCTGCCATTTACTGAGCAGGGGAGAAACCTGGTCACACATACTCCAGAAAGATCCCTTTGATGACAGAGGATGAACAACATAGAAAAACAAGTAAACAAAGGAGTATCTTGTTCAATAAGCCTGAAGACTCCAGCGAGTGGAAAAGGGATCACCATTTAACACAAGCTTCTGGGAAAACTGGACAGCCATCTGGCAGAAACAAGGTTTAGACCAGCACCTCACACCTTACATCAAAATAAGCTCCAAGGATACCAAAAGTGCCATCAGAAATAAAGGCTTTCGAGGAGCAAGGAAGAAAGTGCCTCTCAGATGGGCGTTTAGGGGAAGGGCGACTGTTCATGACAAGTGCCAAAGAAGGGCACAGAAAATAAATGATCATTTTGATTATATGTTTACAAGTTTGACATAGACATATGTAGCAAAAATTAAAAGGGACACTGATAACTGGGGCAAAAGTCTCTGCAACAATAAAGGTCTCATATATTAAGATTTTCAAACATGGCTAATGTGGAGGAGCGACAGGTGTGGGAACAGATTTGAGGCAGGGAAACCAAGTAACAAGCTATTGCAACAGTCAGAGTGTGAAGTGTAAAGAATGGCATTTAAAAAGTTCAAGAGACATCATTTCTGGGCAATTTAAATATTTTATTAATAATAAATTTTAATAAAATAAGGTCAATGGCACTCTCAAAAGCCAAAGACCCTGATGGAAGCAGACTCACTGCTTATATGCCCCTGGAAGAGGAGTGTTCCTGAGGGTAACAACCAACTTTGACTGGTCAACAATTAATGAGAGGGGGGCTTTACAAAGAGAAGTGAGCTCACTCCAGTGAGGGGCCAAGAGTGACATCATGTCACTCTTGGACAGAGAGACTATCCCTTTACCCAGACCACCCCCAACCATGGGCAAGCTAGACAAAAGAATCTATCTCTACCCAAGCTTGATTGAGTCAAATTCACCTTACATTAGAGATACCTTGTAAGGTTGGGTGGGCTCTGACCAAAACTGAGGAAAGTTAATTCAATATCCTTCAAGAGACTGAAGAGAGGACTGTAGAAAAAGGGTCTCCCCGAATCATTGCGTTTTTAATCATGTCTCTTAGCACCATGCTGGTGGCTCAGTGAGTGGGGGGAAGTGGGCATAAAAGAGAGATATCGGGAACATAGAAACCAGAAGCCTTGCTATCAGATTAGGTATGTGTGCTGAATCTAAGTGAGCAGTCAAGGATCACATTTAGATTCAGGACCTTGTGACTGGAAGGATGGCAGTGTCCTTGACTATAATAAGGAAGTTGGCAAGAAAGGAGGCCTTGGAAAGAAAGAAACTGAGGTTTGTTTTGGACATATTGAGTTAAAGATGGATGTCTGTTAGGAGCTTGGTGATTTGAGACCAGAGGTCAGGAGAGGTGCTAGAATTGGATGTACAGATCTGGGAATAACTTCAATAGAGAAGATCATTGAACTGGGGGTGGCTAATGAGATCACCGAGTGAGACAGTCTAGAGGGGGAAGTGAAGAGGACCTGGGAAAGAGCCTTACAGGCAGAGGAATTCTGGGAAATATTTAACAACTGGTTTTCTGGGGGAAAAAATGTCCGACACACAGTTAAGTTTAGTCAGTATTATTGACATTTTCTCTATCACATTACATGTAGATAATGAAGAAAACAGCCAAGAAGACCCAATAGGAAAGTATCGTGAAAACCCAGGGAGGTAAGAGTATCCTGGAGGGGACACTGTCCAGCAGAACCTGGCAGTCAGGATGAGGACTGAGGCTATGAGGATAAGAACTAAGGAAAAGACGTTGGATTTGGCAACTGAAAACCCTGGCAACCATGAGGAGAACTCCAGTGGTGAGGATGGGAGCCAGATTGCAATGACGTGAGAAGTGAGTGGGAGGTGAGAAAGTAGGAGCCATGAGTGTAGACAGTTGTTACTATTGTTTTCCCCTAGGAGGCTGGCTATGAAAGGAGGGCAGATACAGGACAGTAATCTGAGGGGGTGGTAGAGTCAAATGAAGCTATCGCTCCCCCAGATTACTGTTTGAACATGTGTTAAGGGAACAAGCAGAGAGTTGGCATTTGGGAGAGAGAAGAGATGAGCCAAGGGGCAAGCTCTTGGAGAAGACCAAAGGGGATGAAATGAAGGACCCAAGGAGCGGGCAATGGCAATGCCACCTTGTTAAAAAGAGAAGACAACAGATGATGCTGAGATGATTAGAAGTGTGGGATTGAAGAGGAAAGAACTCAGGATGGTTGGCTTCAATTTTCTTCCTTTCAGTGAAGTAGGAGGTGAGGTCCTCTGCTGAGAGGAAGGGGGCTGGTGCTGGTGTAGATGACTTGAGAAGGTTTCGAACAGTTGCTGTGCTGAGTGTGACAGAAAGTTGATATGGGAGAAGAATAAAGACTTGGTCAGTCGCAGTGAGATCCCAGATGAGATCAGAAAACATTCATTTGTTTCATCAATGCACACTGGCGAGGCAAATAGACACACACTCACATACTTTGCAGAACCATCCATTCAAGGCTATGACATTCTGAATATTGCTAAATGAAGTCTTTGCCCTCAGTTTAATCCCTCTCAGTTAAACTAGCAGTGACAGCACCAGCCTTTATTCACATTGTACCCCTCACATGCCCTGAAAATCTAGGTGAAAACTCAAGGAGCTAGAAGGCCTTTTTTTCAGACTCCAGTTCCCTCCAAGGCTGGCAGCATTGTGATCTTTTCACCCTTTCCTAACGACCCTTAGCTGATACCCAAGCCCTATCTCCTTGACCAAGCTTTCCCCTTCACTTTTGGGCTTGGGTCCATAACCTCGGAGCTGGGAGTAGATCCATGTGTTGTCTCTGGCTGCATTCCCAAAGTTAAGGAAATTGGAAACTACATGTATAAACAAATAAAATTAAACAACACATTCCTCTGCTCGCCACCCCACTCATGACTCCGGGCTATAACAAGATGTTTCTTTAAAAACTCATTATGATCAAACTTTATTTTTTTAAACCAGAACGGTGATTTCATTGATACAAGAAACTCCTGGTGAGGAAATTTTCTCTATCATTCCAGATCAACACATACTCTGAAATGCAGCCTTGGGCCAGGGCTCCTTGTGATTTTGTGTCACAGACCTCTTTGGCAACAGTCTGTTGCAATCTGTAAAGCCTTTCTCAGAAAAAAAAGAGGTTTTAAATGCATGAGTCCAAGTATATTGATGTAGAGTAAGCAAAATCCAGTTTGTAAAAAATGTTTCTAGCCCATAGGTTAAGGGTCCCTGTAACTGTGCCAATTGCCTAGGAGCAAAGAGAGAGTTAAGAGACTGGTCCTGTATAATATTGATGGGATATGTAGGAAGCAGTATCTGAACCCAAGTCTTCCAAAGTGGGAAGTCAATTCTTTCTCCTCCCCTCTACCATACTTCAGAGATACCCCCTCATCCTGCTAACCTCACAGGCCATGCCAACTAGGAACCCACACATACGGAGCACTGACCAGGGAAGTGAAAGGAGAACTGGGGACCAAGAGCCCTCTTTCTGCGGTCTAACCCACTCACCATCGCTGACTTCCAAGAGGGGGGCACTGGGAGCCAAACAGCAAGTGATCATTATCTCTTATCATTGTTGCCAAACAATGGACAGTTCCCTATGGGACTCATCACATAGGTTGGGGACCTGCTTATATTGATCAGACTCATCTGTTCCTGCACTTTCCCCCCACCCCTTACAGAAAAATCTCTGTGATTCTGTTCCCCAATCTGTAAAATAGGAGAGGGTTGTTAGAGTGTTAGATCAAATGAATTGTAAATTCTCTCCCAGCTCTAAGTTCTCAGAAAAGTCCATGACTAGGTGGCACAGTATTTAGAGCTCTGGGCCTGCAGTCCAGAGGACCTGAGTTCAAATCCAGCCTCAGACACTCATTGACTGTGTGACCCTGGACAAGTCACTTGATTTGCCTCAATTTCATCATCTATAAAATGGGTTGAAGAAGGAATGGTGAACCACCCCGGTATCTTTGCCAAGAAAACTAAATGGGGTCACCACTGAAGAACAACAAAAACCATGGCCTAGCTTGAATAACTTCCCTGATATTTGTAATAAAAACCTCAAGTTTCAACACAAGCTTCCCTTGGCCTGAGAGAAGAGTGTCCTAAGCCTCTGTTTCCTCAGATGTTTCTGTTGAAGTTAAAAGGAATAATTCCTATGTCTCTAGTGCTATATATTCAAGAAAGCATTTTCATCTTAAGGAAGGTAGTGAAAAGATAATTCTTCCATTTTACATACAAAGAAACTGAGACTTGGAGAGATTAATGACTAACCCAAGGCCACGCAGTGAGTGCAGAGCTGGGGCTTGAACCTGGCTGTTCTGCCTCTGAGCCTTCCTATTGTATTGTCATGCCTATTTGAGTCTGTAAATTACTTGACAAATCAGGAAGTTATATTCTCAGTAATTCAGATCCCAAGATGCGATGCTGCTAGGGAGAGCAGCATCTATTAATATCATTTACAAATCTGGGATGGGAACATTATACTATAGTCTCCTGAAAAGCTTGGCCATCTCCCAGAGATTGTGGAAACTTGAGGAAAACCAGACCAGGGCACCTTAGCTTGTTGCCACAGAAAGAACCTGGGATAATGACCCTGCATTGCTACTCAATACCTGTGTGTCTATGGGTAGGTCATTTCCCTTTCCTGGGTCTCAGTTTCCTCTCTGGTAAAATGATGGGGTTAAGTGAAGTGATTTCTAAGCCCCTTCAGGGACTAAGAACCCTTTCTAAGGACTCCTTTACCTCTAAAGACCTTTCAAGTCTAAGGTTCTATGATATACAGGGTGGGGTCTATGATGATATTGGCAAAGGAGATTCCCAGGTGAGAAGACTCCCTCCATTGATTCAGGTTACCACCTTCTATGAAACTCATAGTCTTAGAGAGTTGACGGCAACATCAATAAGCTGATTTCTCTTTACTACACAGGATTGCCTTTCAGTACACCCAAATGATAAATAGGGACTTCTAAACAGACCAACTTACTGGGCTCCTGCAAGAAATGGAGAAAAGACAGACAAAATAGCCTTGCCCAACACCCGTATGGACTTAGCACTGTTAACCATGGCCAGAGTTGGGGAAGCTCTTCCCAAAGGTCCAGCATGAGTGCAAGGTCCCTCTCCTCTAGCCTGATCTCCTTTCCACCTCCTTTATGGTCCTTTACAATGTCTCATTTAGGAAAGTTCACACCCATTAAGAGTCACCATTTAGCCTGAAAGGTTTGGGGCTCTGTCAATGTCGTCCCATTGGGGGATCCAGGTCTTTCTTGATGCTAGAGATGGAAATGTCAGTTAACATTTCTACCCTTCTTCATGCCTGGATCCCATGGGGATTTTATTTTCTCAGAGACTTTTAAAAATAGACATATTTTAATGGAGAAGATTATAAGTGAGAAACTTTCCTGGGCACAAGCCTGTCATTTAAGGATAATTATGGAATATTTGTTCCCGTCTGGTTCCCATCTAGCACTCCAAACTTATCTCCTCCATTCCAACTGCTCCCATAGAGGACCTTAATATGCTCCCCAGCCATGGATATATATCCTGTACATGTGACCTCCTTGAACTCTGGCTCACTTTTCCCCCTCTTCTCGCCTCTAGGAAAAATCTCTTTCCTCTTTTCTTTGCTGTTCTTCAGTCATGTCCAACTTGTGACACATTTGGGGTTTTCTTGGCAGAGATATCGGAGTGGTCCAGCATTCCATTCTCTAGCTCATTTGACATATGAGAAAATTGAGGTAAATAGGGGTTAAGTGACTTGCCCAGGGTCACACAGCTAGTTTGGGTCTGAGGCCAGATTTTAACTCAGGAAGATGAGTCTTCCTGATTCCAGACCCAGTGCTATCTACCTATCCAAATCAAATCCAAATTTCACCAACAGGTCAAGTCCTACCTCCTACATAAAGCTTTCATCTTTTAAATTAAATTTTATTTCTTTCAATTAGTGTTTTTGTCCCTCCCATAACCTCCCTGCCCTCTCAAGAAAGAATAACAAAACAAATAAGCATAGTTCAATTTCTACATTGGCCACATCTAAAGATGTGTGTCAAATTCTGCATACTGAGTCCATCACCCACATGTCAGGATACGAGTCTTCGTCATCCATTCCCCAGGATCATGGTTAGTTATGGTGCTGAAGAGAGTCTACAGGAAGTGACACCCACACAATCCTCAGCTTGACCATCCACACTCACTCTACCTCACACAAACACACAGAGGTATGAATGAAAAAAGCATTCAGTGAATTTACTATGTTGAAATTCCTTTACTAGGCACCAGGGATGTGAACAAGAAAGCCAAGGAGGGCTCTGCCCTCCAGAGAAGTTCTATTCCAGTAGGATCTGCCAACGTATAAAGGGGAATAGTGGGCAGGCAGGGTTATTTTGGTTTGGAAAATTATGGAGCTTTTGAATGAGTCTCTCAGGCTCTTTCCTCCTTCTGACCTTGAAGTCAAGTCAACAGCTATACCCACGTGCTCAGGGTGGAGGGTGCTTGAAGTATTAAAGGCAAATGGCTTCCACCTTAGAAAGCTTACGTTGTACCGTAGAGAGACAACAGATAAGTAAATAAATAATAAATGCCAACCAAATACCATAGCTTACATTCATATCCAGGGGTCTCCCATCCTTAAAATCTTTTCACTTGACCCTGCAATTCACCCCAACTCCCAAGATTCCTTCTACCTTTCTGTGTCCAAGGGAGGAGGGAGGGAAAATCAACTGTCTATACTAATTGGTTCCACCACCTGCCTTCTCACACCTCCGCTCCACCGAATGTTTTCTGTTCCCACCATTTAAATGAAGCATCCTCCTCCAAGGTTATCAAGGGTCTCTAAATGACTAAATCCAACATGTTCTTTCCTCTAGATTTTAATGACACTTACCTACTGTCATTCTCTTATTCCCTTTGGGATCATTCCTCTCCAGGCTTCTTTGGAGGTCCACCATGCATATCCTGCCTCCGTACAGGGGGCTTTGTCTGGAGTCCTTTCCCATTCTTCAGTTAGACACTGTCTCTTGGGGATCTCATCAGCTCTTGTGGATTCGCCTGTCATCACTTCTGTAAATATGACTCTCAGATCTACACTCTGTCCTTCACTCCTCAAATCACCAAACAGAGCTTGGGGTTCCAGTTGACTAGTTTTTTGAGCCCAGTTTCTTGGAACTGTGATTTCAAAGCTTGTTATGGCAATTCCATTTGGCTTCTGGGTTTCTTATAATTTTATTTCTCTATTCTTTTGGAGATGTTTCTTCAAAATCTTTAATAATTTTAATGAGGATTTTTAAAAAATCATTCATTTTTAGAGTTGGTTTTTTTTCTTTATGGTAGTTGTCCTTGTTAGGGTCTCTTTCCTCTCCTCCATCTTTCTTTTGTTATTTTACCTTATTTGGTGCTTAAGTGATAAAAGGAAAAGAACACAGCTTAGTCATGACCACTTGCCACAAGCATTCTGGTGTGTGTGTGTATGTGTACATGGATCTCAATGTGTGTGTCTACTGGGATGGAAACACACAGTAACTGATTACAGTTTATAATTCACATGGACTTGGTCCACACAGTCCATCACCTGAGGCCCCAAGTAGCTACGTTCAGAGTGTCTCATTGACAGTAGGTTGGCAAGCAGGTGGTGGAATTGCTTTGTGACCACAAGAACCCATCTCCTAAGGCTCGGAGGCTTTGTGATCAGCATCAGTGGAGCTAATTACCCACACAGATGAAATCATGACTTTTGGAGAAGTATATTGTAATTGGAAAAGAATGTTGTCAAGGCAGAGTTTAAAGGAAATTTTGAGAGTAAGTTTTCCAGGGGAATAAAAAAAAATCAGCTTGACTTGGCATACTTTCCTTAGATAATTTGTTCAGTTTTTGTTTTATTTGAACCTCAAAATGTTTGACTTTATAAGGATTTTGGAGCCCCTGAGAGAGCCATCATTTATCCACTCTTCTTTCTCCTATAGCTTTGTGCCAGAGGCCCTATCATGACTCAGAGAGCCCAGGTATGCTTTGGGGGACTTTCTCACTCTTGTCTCATGGTTCCTACCTAGAAAAGCTGAGAAACTATATGGGATACACCATCCTCCAGTCCCCTCTGCTGGTATATAGCAACTGACGCCCCCCACATGCAAGCTTGTTCTTCATGTTGAACCTTTGTGAAATCTGAGCAATCTATCCAACTCCCCTTCTCATTGGGAAGTCAATTACAGACTCAAGATATGTTTGTCTCAGCTCCCAGTCTTCCTGGCAAATCGGGTCCCCTTCAGGCTTAGAGGTATCCCTAAATATGTGGGGCATTTTTCTCCATGTCAGTCATTACAAGCCCCCATTCTGGTATGTAACCACGTATCAATCTCCAGTCATTTCTTCAATATCACCCAACCTATGGCAGTAACATTAGCAACCCTGATTAGCACTTCAGTAACACTGAGTTAATTAACATCAATTAGTTTCTGCAAAAAAGATATTTAATGAGAATACATAGCATGAGCAGAAGTACAAAATATCCCTCTAAATTGGGAACAGACTCTTCCTTAGACCTCCTGGGTCCCGTGGGATTTTGGTCTCACATGTAGATCAGCAGCTACAAAGCAATCACCCCCACCAAGGTCACTTTCCAATGTGCCGGAGCTCATGGATGGATTGGATTCCTCCCTGCAGTAGGTCACAACATTTTGAAGCCAATCCCCTGCTAGGCTGGGTTAGGAATCTTTCCTCATGGCCTCCTCACCTCTCCTGACTCAGCTGCTGACAAACCCTCACATGGACTCTAGTTTCTGGAATTTTGGTGACTTTTCCAATTTTTCAAGGTCACAAAGTTTCAATCTAGTCCATTCTGACTTCAATATCCTTTTGTGTAAGAGAAGGAATGAGCACCAAGGTGCAGAACAGAACCACCATATTGGGGTAGAGAGCCAATGTTACTATCTCTCCCAGCGTGAGGGCTTCATCAGCCCTTGCCTTACTCCCCACCAGGGAATAAAGAGCCTGAGCTGCTCCCCAGAGAGACTTTTGTATGAACACTAAGTTCTGACTCAGCAGCTATTCAAAGAGAACTCCCCCCATCCGCATTCAACAAGTTGATAGGAAACAATCATTGGCTCCCTGCATTTGCTCCAAAGTTCACATAGATCGTCACACCAAGGGCAAACGTGCTCATAAGGTCTGGGCTCTCACTGGTCAGCCCCTCCCCATTGTACATGGAAGACAGTTTTATTAAAAGAAGAGAAATGCATACATCCTGGACAAGCCACCACTAGGGCCAAAGGTGTGTGTAACCCCAGCCATATTAAGCCCCAAATATGAGGGAAAATTCCAACTAAGACCAGAGGTTAAGTGACTAACACAGAGTCTCATAGAGAGTGTTACAGACGATATTTGAGGTACCGCCTCTCCAGGTACCAAGGCCTCAGAGCTTTCCATTATACTATTTATTACCTTGACTGTTTTGGAATACTCAGTCCTGAATGAATGAGGGCATAGAACAGGGCAGGCAGGGTGGGACCTTTGGATTCTCATATTCTGAGTGAGAACCTGAGAACATGGAAGTACCCATGGCGGGGCATGGCGGGTAGCTTCCTACTTCTAATTCATCCATATGTCTATGGATATGAATGTATGTGTATGGATGAAAGTGGCCTGTTCATAAGAGCCTCAGTTCTTTGTCTCAGTCTTCACTCTTTGGTTTAGGAAGTTAGCAGTTCTATTTCACTTTGTGAATTTTGAAAGATCAGCGGAACAAGCCACCAGCAGTACTGAAAGTAAAGGCCATGCCAGGGTTTGAAGCTAATTAATCTAGGTTTGAGGGGGAGCTGAGAAATGGGCTCATCCGGAAATACTTGTGTATTTGGGCAGGAACTTATGGGATCAATCTAGGTAGAAACTACATTAACTATAAACCCACTTTTACCAGGAACTGAGGTTGTATAAGGGGGTAAATGCTCATAACTTCTGTTTGTACTGTATGTTAGAGGCCAACTCCTTTTGTAAAAGCTAATTAATGTTGATTGGTTTAATGCCACTGGATTGCTAATCACTACCAGCTGTGTGCGTGTGTTGGAGGATACAATGTAATGGGAGCTCAAGCCACTGGGATCAGATGGTAGACACCTGAGAGGGTAGACGAGGTCTACCTTGCTCTCAGAGAGGGAGGCCAGGGCCAAACTGCTCTATGAAGGTGAAGAAATGATGTGGAGAATGGGCATCAAGAAGAGAGAGAGAAGGTGGTGCAGTGAATAGAGCACTGACCCTGGAGTCAGGAGGACCAGAGTTCAAATTCGACCTCAGACACTTAACACTTACTAGCTGTGTGACCTTGGGCAAGTCACTTAACCCCAATTGCCCTACCCTCACCCCTCCAAAAAGCAAAAGAAAAGGAGAAAGAGAAGAGAGAGAGAAGAGAGAGAAGGAGACAGAGAGAAGGAGAGAGAGAGAGAGAGAGAGAGAGAGAGAGAGAGAGAGAGAGAGAGATTAGGCACTCAGTAGAAGCTGGGGATGACCCGCACCATAGCATACTGACAAGGGGCCTGTTACAACTTTGATATCTGCCTAGCACGATCCCAAGATGCCAATTGGAAAAGCAAATAAAAATAACTTGCCCGTCTCAATTCCCTCCTCCCTCCTAGCATCACATCTAATGTATTTCTTCTTCTCTGTCAAGTCATCAACTTGCTGCAAATTGCAAAGAACTGTATATGATTGAGCTATAATTAAATAGTCACATCTCAGGATATGAGGCCCTTGGTTCACATTTTGCCACTCTCTTGAATCCTTACCCAGAAAACCTTAAAAAATGTAGTCATGGATCCCCTCATCGTGTTGAGACCCACTCCCTATTTGTATGATCAAAGTCACAATATCACAGATTAACATTTTATTAAAAGAAAAACAAAAAACACTTTCGAAGATCAGAGCAAACATTAAGCTTGAGGCCATCTGTGCACCCTCAATTTCATGCCCTTCAATGCTCCATTCAAGCCCTCTCTCAAATCCAATCTCCCCCCACCCTAGAGGCAAATGCCCCAGGACCCTCCCTCCATGTTCTTTTTTCCATTCTGAAGATTACTTGGATGCCAGTTTTCTCTGTCCATCTTCCAAAGCTTTGCACAATGTCTGCAAAGTGACCCATCAGAAGATCTCTGTGGTCATTGACATTAAGATTCAGCACCACTTAAATCTCATGAGTTGGATGTAGAGTGTAGAAGCGTGGCATCTTATGTTTCCTCACTTCTAAGTACTCTATCCTTCCTGAATGGAAGAGTTTCATACCAGCATGAAAGCCCAGCCCTAAAGGAAAGCCCCCACCCCAAAGGTTCCAAGTGCCCTCCCAGATTCCCTGAGGAATAACACTGAAACAGCTCCCAAGGCCCACAACTTAGGTTCCTTCCAATTGTCCAGAGTCACTTAAATCACAGGATAAGCAGTAGGGTCATGGGGGCATTGTGCATAGAGCACAAGATCTGGCCTTAAGAATATCTGATTTTGAATCCTGCCTTAGACACTCATGAATGTGTCATCCTGAGCAAGGCACTTAACCCATGGCAGTCCCAGTTTCTTCACCTATAAAATGGGCATAATAATATCCACCTCATAAGGCTTTTTATAAAGATCAAGAAAGCTAGCATATGTAAAAGTGCTTAGCAAACCTTAAAGTGCTATATGTAGTTATATGGTTACATATTTATGTATGTATATGTATGCACATATATGTATAGGTAGATAGATTTATAGTTACCTATTATAAGGGGGGCTGGGTGGTGTAGTGGATAGAGGTGCCCACCTGGAGTCAGGAGGACCTGATTTCAAATCTGGCCTCAGACATTTACTGGCTGTGTGACCCTGGGCAAGTCACTGGACCCTGTTTGCCTCACTTTCTTCATGGGTCAAATGAGCTGGAGAAGGAGAAGGCAAACCACTCTAGTGTCTTTGCCAATAAAACCTCAAATGGGGTCATGAAGAATCAGGCACAACTAGTGAACCAAAAAATCTTCATGGCTGAAGGTGAGTCTCTGGAGTTTTCCAGTGCCCTGGGACATCTCTATGAAAGTTGAAGATACGCCCTGCAGAGTCATCCAGCTTTTCCCAGGTCTATTCCTGCCTCTCTTCACCTCTTCCCTTTCTCTAGTCTCCTCACAAGTTTCCAGTCTCATTCACAATCAAGCCTGCCTCCTGCCTTGTCACCATTTATTCTCCTTTTCTGAAATGCAAAAAGAGGCAGATTCCAGCATTTACCCCATTTATTATTCACAGCTGGACTCTCTTGTCTGGGCCCCATTGCACTGATTACTGGTAGTTGCCTCATAGAGATGATATTGGCTCCACCTCTCTCTAACTCTGGATCATCCTTCCTATTCTGATTGGTTTATTCAATGTAGAGTCACTGGGTGCTTGGAATCATTGGCACTACCCTGATGTGTGAAGGTCACATTGTCTGTCCAGCACCCGGACTTCTCCAGATTCCATGTAGTTCCAGAATCCAGCAGTGAAAACAGCAACAAATAATCCTACAACTGTTTAAACAAAGTGCCCCCCCCCAAAGTAACAACAGCAATGACGAATTAGAACATCTCGTAATTACATGACATTAGGAATACTTTACGGAGCTAAGCTTTCATTGCCAAGTGCTTTTAACCTCACTTTATGAATGTAGACACTATACCTCCAAAAGATGAAACCACTTCTTCTGACCGTGTAGCTCATGTGGGAGCTTGGATTCAAACCCAGAGCCCTGGAGTCGCCGTGTCTCAGTCTTTTCGCCACCCCCTACCGGTCTAAGTGAAAGAGAGAGAAGGCTACTAACAAAGACAAGAGCTCTTGACTAGAAGCTTGTCCCAGGCAGAAGAGAGCTGGCTGGGAGCCCACCTGCTTATCCTCATTAGTCTCCACTTCTACACCCCTTCCTCATTCTCCTCCAACCTCACACCTCCCCAGACCTCATCTGGCTTGTGCTGTGACATGACTATTGCTACTGGAAAAAGCAGCTGATTCTTTCTCTAACCCTTTTCACATCATTTCCTCCTTGCCTCATATCAGAACGTTACATCCATTCCCATAGCTCGCCAGCAGACAGTTTACATTCCCTGAAAGGAACCACTTCAGGTCCCAGAAATGTCTCCAACTTCCTCCTAGCTGATTGCGTGCAGTGCCTTGGATTTAGAGCATGAAGAGTTTGAGGCCAGAGCCCACAAAGGTGGTGATTCTCTTCCAGGCCAGTGTTTCCAGCCAAAGGACACTTCATTGGCTCGATTAAAGTCCTGGCAAATCTTTATTTCCCCAGAGGAAAATGACTAAGTCAAATTGCTATCCTACATGCCTTCTTTTGATGGAGGATTTACAAAGTTGGGGGGAAAGGCAGAACAAGGAAATTAGGGAACTCTGTGGAGAAATCTGCATGGAGGATGGAAAGGTTGGCAAAGATGATATTCCAAATGAGTTTCATGAATATCATGAATCTATCCTCTTGCTAAGAAGAGGAAAGAGAAGGCTCTGTGAGGGGCAGATGGATATCTAAGCCATCAGAAGTACTGTACATTCACTTCTCATCATGTCATGGGATTTGCAAAACTTAACTGCCCACATGACCTTATTACTCCAAATGTCACAATGAAAGCCAACTTCCAATGGCCCACTCTTGCTCAACAACTTTCATTGGCTCCCTATTGGATAATATATAAACTCATCAGCCTGATGTTTGTGTCTTTCTACAATCCGTCATCAATGTCTCTCCTGCTCTGTTGTGCATTATATCCTTTCACATGCTCTGTATTCATTTGGACATGGGATCATGGATCGAGAGCTAGAAGGTGGGAGAGAAGTGACCAAATCCAAGTCCCTCTTTATACCACCGAGGAAAATGTGACCCAGAGAGGTTTGGTGTCTTTGTCCGAGGATACCCAAATAGTAAGGAATTAATTCACATCAAAACAGCCTCCTCTCCACTTCCCCAGTCTGCCTCTTCTATCAGTCAGACAAAAAGCATTTATGAAATTCCCACTACGTGCTAGGAGCTGTGCCAAGCACTTGGGATACGAGGGGGAAGGGGAAGGAAGAGAAAGCATTTCTATAGTGCTTGCTATAAGCCAGGCACTGTGCTAAGCCCTTTTGATGAACGTTATCTCAGTCCTCACAGCTATGAGAAGTTACTATTGTCCCCACTTTCCAGTGGAGGAAGCTGAGGCAGACAGCAAGGTGAAGTGACTTGCTCAGGGTCACACAGCTGGTAAGTGTCTGACACCAGATTTGGACTCTGGTCTTCCTGATGTTAGCCAAGGCACTCTTTCTACTGCTACATCAGCTGCCTCTGGATTCAAAGAAAGACAAAAGACAGTTCTTACTTTCAAGGACCTCACAGAGAGGAAAACAACCATGTCCATTACCTGTATGTAGGATAATAGGGAATCCCGCACCAGGATGAAAAGCAGTAGGGGAGACAGGAGAATTGAGAAGGAATAAGAAGGAAGGGCTGTAAAGGCTTGCTGTGGGAGGTGAGGTTTGAGCTGGGAAGCCAGGAGGAGGTGGAGATAAAGAGGGAGAGCACTCCAGGCATGGGGCACGGCCAGGACGAAGGCATGGAGCTGAGAGTGGAGTCTCTGTAGGACCCAGGTAATGCCTGGCTTTTCTTCACCTTGTCCTGTTTTCCACCTCTGTGCTTCAGAGAAGGTCAGAGCCCTTACACACATCTGACTGCAGAAACGCTCACCACTCTCCAGGGTCAGCCCCAGGATCTGTGAGTGCGTGAGGTCTTCTATGGCTCCACCCAGTGGAAAGTGATCTCTTTGCATAGATGCCCCCCATACCCCCCAAGGATCTCATCTGTGTCCTCATTGCAGCCCACTTTGTATCATACATATTATTCTCATTATTATTGACAATAATAATGTCCAACAATTACAAAGTGCTTGAAGGTTTACAGAGCTCATTTCACATGTTTTCTCATTTGATTCTCACAACAACTCTGAAAGGTAGGTGCTACTATTTTCGCCATTTACAATTGAGGAAACTGAGGCAGAGGTTAAGTGACTTGCCCAAGGTCACACAGCTAGCGTCTTTCTGATTCTAAGTCCAGCCCCCTAGACAAAACGATCTATTCCCTCATGGCCCAATGTCAATATCTGGTCGATTTTCCCCATGTATTCTGTACCTGGCAGCCTGTTCTGTGCCACCTGCTTAATCAGACTCCCCAGATCTGCACTGTCCTTCCCCAAGAGAGTCCCACCAGGCTTTCTCATGTTCCTCTTGGCCACACAATAGCCTCTGAATATGGAGCTGGGCCCAGACACCAGGGTCATTTTTGTCTTTCCAGGCTTGTTAAGTTCAGAGTCAGAGAGTGGGAGATGCCGGGGGCTCAGACAGAGAACTCCCAGTGACTGCCCCCTTTTTGCTGCCTCAGTTCATGGGCCTTTCTCACTAATTGTTGTAACACTGATGAGGGAGTCAAGATGCACCTAAGCTTACTCATGGACAGCAGCTTGGCTAAAGTGTAATGAGGCTTCACTCTGGTTAAATCCCGGGGAGTGCTCTGGGGGGCAAGACCAGGCTGTTCTTGTTCAATCATGTCTGACTTTTTGTGACCACTTTGGGGGTTTTCTTGGCCAGGATACTGGAGTGGTCTGTCACTTCCCTCTCCAGCCCATTTGACAGATGAGGAAACAGGCAAGCAAGGTGAAGTGACTTGCCCAGGGTCACCTAGGTGGTAAGTGTCCAACGCTGGATTTGAACTCAGGAAGAAGAGTCTTTCTGAGTCCAGGCCTGACACTCTATCCATTGTGCCAACCAGCTACCCAGGTCAGATAACAAGCATTTATTAAGTGCTTGCTGTATGCCAGCCACTATGCTAAACACTGGAGATTCAGATATGAATAAAAACTCAGCCCCGACTCTCAAGGAGCTAGCATTCTGCTTGAGGAAGACAGCTCCCCAAAGGAAGCTGACAATGGCACATGGAGGCTAGCTTCTGCCCACACCAAGGCAGAGTGGCAATGTTTGGGAAGTCAGAAGTAGATCCAGGAGGGGCGTGCTGAGCAGGCATCATGGAGAAAGGAGAGCCCAGAAGGAACCAACCAGAGGGAGAAGGGAGCTTAGGGGCGAGAACTCTCCTAGGGAGCATGGATGTTCCAGAGTGAGACTGCACCATGACAGAGCCTAGAAAGTAGAAACAGAGCTGAGGGAGAAGAGCTGAGCTGTCTTTCCTGGGCTTTACTGATCCTGTAAACCTCATAAAATCAAAGTAGCTACAGGTAGAAGGACTCTTAGGCATCATTATCTAAGGTTCCTAGCTGCAGCAGGGAAGAGAGTGCTGGACTTGGAGTCAAGACATGAGCTTGAATCCTCTCAGAAAATTTGGGGTTTTATGACCCTCAACAAGACACGTAATCTGTGCCAGCCTCAGTCACCTCATCTGCAAATCGGTATGATGATAGCGCCTATCTCACAGAGCGGTTGTGAGGACAAGCCGAGATATGGTGTAAATGACTTTGTGAACTTTTAGCACTATATAAACGCTAGATATTATTGGGTCCATCTGTTCTTACAGATAAGGAAACTGAGGCCCCAGAAGGGAAGAAACTTGTCCATGGCCACAGAAGTAGTAAGTAAGTAGTCTTCTTTTCAATAAAGCCTGCTTTCCCCTCTTCAGGGCATCCAGGTGGTTCAATGGCTGGAGCCCAGAGGACCTGAGTTCAAATGCAGCCTCAGACACTCACTAGCTGTGTAGCCCTGGGTAAGTCACTTCACCCTGTTTATCTCAGTTTCCCATCTGTAAAATGACCCGGAGAAGGACATGGCAAACCGCTTTAGTATCTTTGCCAAGAAAACCCCAAATAGGGACCCAGAGAGTCAGACGTGACTGAAACAAGTCAACAACAGTACCCCCTCTTCTATCAGTTTTATCCATGCCATCCATTCTTCTCTTGAGCTACCTACAGATGTTTTGAATAGTGGAAGTCCACCCCTGGATCCACTCCTCTTAGACTATTGCCTTCTGGTCTTCTAGAGACTCTGAGGACTGAGAGCAATGGCCATCCTTCAGCTCCGTTTCCCTGAGCCCTGTGGAAGCAGGCGTCCTCATAACAGCATGGATTAAATAGTGTTTTTCCATATTTGTCGTAAATCTCTTTGTATTTTCTCATAGAAGAGAGGATAGAGGATACCCCTTCCCCTCTGAAATCCATCCATCATCAGGCTCTCGTTTCTGGGCAGTGAAAGGAATCTAGCCTGAGATCCTCCCCCAAGAGAAAGTCTCTTCCTTTTCCAAGTTGGTTATTTTTCAAGGTGTTATATGTTTTCCTTAGATCCAAGAAATCCCAACCATCCCCACCCCTAGTATCATAGGATTTTGAGTGAAATGGGTCCTTAGAGCTCAAGTGGTCTAGACCTCTTAGGTAAGGAAACTGAAGTGTAAATGGACTTTCCCAAGAACACACACAAAGTAACTGGCCAACCCAGGGTGCAATACAAAAGATCGGCTCCAAAGCCCCAGTTCTGCCCAGGTTCCCAGCTTGGTAGCCCTACTGAAAATGGTCAGTACTACTAAAATGGGCCTTCTTCCTCAAGGGAAAGGCTGCCAGCATCCATCCCTGCATCCCTCGTGAGGACAAGCAGCAGCAAGATGGCAGATGCTGGCACCTTTTCTGTTCATGGTTCATTCTCTAATTGTCTCAGAGGCTGAAGGAGCTGTCAGGAAATCACTCAAGATGGAAGCAGGCTTGTGAACCTGACTGACATATTCCTTTGTACCAAAAAGCAACAAACATCTGTTTTCTTGACAAAGTACCCAACTCCCAAGTGTGGAGAACAAGCTTTCCAAGTGGCCCCCAGTGCCTAATTCTGCCCGGGAAGAAAAGTACCCTGGGAGTTCTGGCAGCAGACACACTGAACAAGTCCTGTTAGGAAGGTGCTGTTTCACACAACTCATAATTCTCTGCTGTTACATGATCAGCTCTCCTCCTCCCCACATGGCCAAATCCTCTCCAAGTAGGAAAGTGTAAGCCCTCTGGTGTCAGCCATGAGTGAGGGCTCAGCCACACCATCATAGGGACTCAGTCTGGCTGCTGGGCTCTCCAGGCATGACCTAAGTCACTCTAGATACTGGGGAAGACAGCTCGTCAGTTCAAAAAGTCAACTGAAAATGCAGGGAAACACGTCTGGCTAGCTTCACCCTATTTGTAAGAAATCATCACTCTCACATAAACAAAAGGCCCAGGAATATGTTTTTCCACAGACGTTTTATTGTTATCAAAGGAAATGTCCTCAGAGTCCGAGCTCAAGATGTTTTTGTGTTTTATCTGTAAAGAAACCTCCATGAAGAGAAAGGCAATTCCACAGCTGGTAGATCAGCATTCCTGAGGCATGACCGTGGCCTCCTCTGGGCACATCCACCAAGGACTCAGGCAGAGAGCAAGATGAGGGAAGCCTTTGACTCTCACTGACAGGGAAGGGGCAGGAAGGCTGGCTGCTTCCCTCCATCCAAGGGATGATGTGTCTTGGATGTGTCGGACCTGGAGCCTTGTCCAAGAGCCCACCTCTTGCTGATGGGAACTTTGGCTTGAGGGTCTCTTGGCCGCTCTTGATGGTGGCAGATGGGGAAAGTGCAAACGAAGAACAGATGTTGATACAGACCTTGGCAGCCTTTCTAATTCCTCCCCCTGCTGGCAGAAGATAAGCAAGCCTTCCAAGGTCCTCGTGAAGGGTGCACAAGCTCCTTCCTGGTCCCCCCAGATGTCAGGGCTGGCCCCCAACTCCCCACTTTGAAACGACTTTGTATTTGCCCTTTTTGGCTGATACTGTGCTCCCAGCTACCTGAGGGCACAAACTGCCTATTGTCTCCAAATCCCTGGTCCCAGCACAGGGTCTGGAAGAGAGGGAGTGCTTAGCAAATGCTGGCGGAACACACTGAATGGAAAAGAAAAACTTTTAATGTAAAGATACAGACCTTAGAGGCCATCACTTTCCACTTCTGCTCTCTCCCTCTTCTAGAAGCAGGTAGGGAGCACATTGGCTAGTCTACTGAGCCTAGAGTCAACAAGACCTGAGTTCCAATTCAACCTCAGACACTTACTAGCTGTGTGACCCTGAACAAGTCACTGAGCCTCTGTTTGCCTCCGTTTCCTCATCTGTAAAATGGCGATAATAATAGCACCTACCTTTCAGAGTTGTTCTGAGGACCAAATAAGATAATATATGTAAAATGTTTTGCAAACCTGAAAGTGCTGTAGAAATGCTAGCTGGTGTTTGGTGGTGTTTGGTGACTAAATCCACTGTCAGCTCACTGGGCAGAGGAGGCTGCCTTGGTCCTGGTTTGCATCCTTGGCACAGTCTAAGACCTTTTAATAGCAGATCTCTAGTAAAGGTTTCATCAGGATAGATTGAATTGGCAAAATAATTAGTATGCCAGGCCACAGCCAAACTCCTCTGGCCTGGCTCTCCACCTGGGCTGAACGGAAGAGTTTCTTGTGTCCAGCAAGCTTTTGTGACTGCTACGGGACCAGCTCCAAATGAGAATCAGGAGAGATGGAAATCTGTGACAAGAAGGAAAGGAACAGGTGAGATCAGAAATGTGAGTGGTTCCCCAGAGAGGGTATCATGGGAGCCCCAGGCTGAGCCTTCAGGCCCGGGCCACGACCCACCATGAGGGTTTCCCTTCACAGAACAACGGCATAACCGCCAGGCAATTTCCCTGGGCCTTAGGAGTTCTATTCTAGGGCTTCAGGACTCCTTCCTTTTCTAATCTATTCTCAGTGGTTTGGAGGGTTCGTCTGAAGTTTTATTTCCCACCAAAGTTGTCAGACGTCTGTTCTTATTTTCTTAATAGGGTGCTGACGTCTGGATTTCAAACACAGGGAAATGACCCACACACTTGCTTCCATCCAATAGCTTTCAACCTGTTATAGAAAAGCCATCATGCTCCAGGGCCAAGGTAAGGGGAGAGAGAGCAGCTGTAGCCATTCAAGATGCAAATTAAAACCCTAGCTGTGAGTGTTGAGAAATTAAATGAGCCTGGCGGAGTTAATTGGCTCCATAGCTCATTACTGCTCCCTCACAACCTCGGGTATATTTCTGGCACTTGTGTGCCCAAAGGTGCGAGTTTCAAGGTGCCTGCTGGGGCCAGATTGCATGTGGCAGTGCTGGAAAACATGACTTGCAAAGTCCTAGGTTGTCTTGGGCCCTCTGTCCGAAGGGTGGGCCCTGGGGTGACCTCATTATTCCAGTCTAGCAAGCATCTGTGTGCGATGCTGCTGCGCTAAGCCTTGGGGAGGGCAAAGCTGGTCCCTGCCCTCCAGGAGCCTGCACTCTGCCGAGGGGCTGGTGTTGGCTGTGTGAGTCAATTCTTCCATTCGCTTTGACATTTCAATGACTTCCCCATCGTGGGGGCTTGTGAGTGGAGGCTGGGAAACCACGCGTCTGTGGGCAATGCTGTGGTGGGCATCCCTTGTCAGGCTAAAGACACCACCCCCTGAGATGCCTTCTAGATGGGAGCTCACCCACTGAAGAAGGGAAGAGGGAATGCTGGGGAGAGAGGCACCACAGCCTCTCACTCTGGTGGAGCTGGTAGAGTGGGCAAGGAATGAGTATAGAGGAGGGACGGGCATTGGCTGGAGCCCGGACCAGGGTTCAAATCCTTTTTCTTATATTTTGTTGTAGAAAATCAAACTGACTGATTTTCCTGAGCCTTAGTTTCTACATTTGTAAAATGAGGGGAAAGGGAGCAGATGACATTGAAGTCTTTTCCAGTTTTTGACACATGATCCTATAAACGCAGATTAGGGAGACATTGGGTCTTTGGTACTTTCCATTTTGAGATAATTTAGCTGGTGTGTGTACAGGCCCCCACACAGGCACTGAAAGAGATAGGACTAGTCTATGCTTCCCAGTTCCAAATGGTCATGGCGACCACAAGACATCCTGGCACACATCCTGTCCTTACCGTTAACAGACCAGCCACAGATAAAGGTATGGGCACGAGGCATCTTGGTAGAGTAAAATGAGCAGAGAACCTGGGTTCAAATCCTCCCATTGATTTGTGTGACATTAGGCAAGTCCCCTACCTTCCTTGGGCCTCGGAGCCATCACCAGTATCAGGGAATTGTACTCAGTGACATCTGGTCACCCTCTAGCTCTAGGAGCCTTTGCTTCAAGGAAGCATGTGTACTGATGGGGACACGTTAGGAGAGTTGTCAGCCTTGTGCGGGCTGGCTTCCCACCTCGTTGTACTGATGGGGACACGTTAGGAGAGTTGTCAGCCTTGTGCGGGCTGGCTTCCCACCTCGTTGTACTGATGGGGACACGTTAGGAGAGTTGTCAG
>NW_027186458.1:7421421-7437179 GCF_028583685.1 Petaurus breviceps papuanus
CTTCCCACCTCGTTGTACTGATGGGGACACGTTAGGAGAGTTGTCAGACTTGTGCGGGCTGGCTTCCCACCTTGTCACTCAGCAGAAACTACTCTCTTAGAAGGCAAGACATCTGGCATTCCATCAAGATTAACCATGCTTGGCACTGCGGCAGAGAGACAAATGTAAGGAGAGAAAAGGCAATCTCTGCCCTCAAAGGCTCCGTTCTAATGGGGAGAGCTCAGCATAAAGGGGCTGCTGCCAGGTGGGTGTGGGGTGAGATCTGCAGAAGGGGGAAGGAAGGAAGCCTTGCCTTAGCTGCTCCCCGGGACATCCGCAGCAGTGGGGGCGCGTGGCAGAGGGACGATCCAGAATGCCAGGTCCCAGACACTGGGGGCAGCTCCAGGGGAACACAGCTGCTGAGGTCCAGAGGGGAGGACATGGGAGACTGGTCCTGGGGGCACGGGGGTCTGGTGAGCCCATGTCCAAAGTCCCCGATGCCCTGGACTGGAGGGGCCCTGCTCTTCCTCTCTGAGCCTGCCAGGACTATGACTATCACCACTCCACTACTTACCTACTTTAAAAAACTGTATTTTTAGTTGGCTTCTGAGCCAGAATCTGATGTTCATTTTAAAGACATCGACTGGCCCATCTCTCTGTCTCTGTCTTTGTCTCTGATCTCTTTCTCTCTTTGTCTGTCTCTCTCTCCTCCCTCTCCCTTTCTCTGTCCCTCTCCTTCACCCCTTCTGTCTTTCTCTCTGTCTTTCAGTCTGTCTCTTTCTGTCTGTCTCTCTCAATTTCTGCTTGTCACTCTGTCTCTATGATTCTGTCTCCTTCGTGGCCTCATTCCAGTGGGTAGGAAAGACTACTGTAAGGCACATTAACTATCAATTACTTGCCACAACCAAAGGCCTTTCTGCAATTTGCATCGTCTTTTACCCCCTACCTCCCCCCAACACTCTCTTCTCCATTGGTTTTTGGGACCCTGCTCCCTCACCATTTTCCTCCTGCCTGTCTTTAGTCATCATTCTCAAACTGAAGCTAGGTCATCAGCAATGTACCTGAACCTTTAACGTCTACTCCCAAGGCTTCTGCCCTGGGCTCCCTTCCATTATGTCTTCAGCCCCTCTTTTGAGGAAGTCTTCTTAATTCCTTAAATTCAAGTACCTTCTCTATGGTCATGATCATTATGTCTATATATCCAGACCTAGTCTCTATCCTGAACCACAGTCATGCATAGACTGACCCAGTGGAAATCTCCCTCTAAGTGTCTTTTCAGCATGAAAAAAAGAATGAAATGATGCAACACTGATAGAAGGTAAAAGGAGATAGAATAATAATATGTCGAATATAATCCTTAAACTTGACAGAATATATACAGGACTTCCCAAAGTCTCGGTGTACTTTTAAGCTTGATTGAAGTACAGACCTAAGCATGCTTTGTTCACTTTTTTCCTGGCTTTTGTTGTTGTGACAACACACCCAAAAAGGAAATATGTTTGACATGACTTCACATGTGTAACCAGTCTCATTTTCTTACCTTCTCCATGGCTGAGGGAGGGGAAAAAGTTAGAACTCAAACTTTAAAAAAGTGAATGTTAAAATTTCTTAAATAATAAATTAAAAAAAATCAACCTAGAATACCACTACCTGGTCTATTTCTGGAGATAATTATGGAAAAAGGAAACGAAGCTCTATGTTCTCTAAGATTTATAGCAGCTCTCTTTGTGGTGCCCAGCCATTGGAAAATGGCTGAGCAAGTTGTGGTGTGTGATTGTGATGGAGTACTATTGTGCGATAAGAAGTGATGAGCTCAGTGATCTTAGAAAAATATGGAAAACCTGCATGGAATAGTGAAAAGCAAAATGAGCGAGCCAAGAGAACATTATATTCATTAACAGCAATATTGTTTTAAGAATAACTTGGAGCGACTATGGCATTTGGACTATTATAAATACACAAATTAAAAATAAAGGACACGTGAACAAAGAAACGCTCTGCACCAGAGAAAAAACTGACATAGAAGTGGGAATAGAATAATTTTACACACAAACACACACTCACACACAGACACATACACTCACATACATGCATACACGCGTGTACACACATGCACTCTCACACAGACATACATGTACACACAAACTCACACACAGACACAGACACACACACAGACATATTCACTCACACACACAGACACACACTCATACACACACACTCACACAGACAGACACACACACCTATTTGTGTCTAATGGTAGCCATTTCTGGGGGAAGGGCAGAAAAAAAAAAGAATTTACCTAGTAATTTTGTTGTATATTTGAAAGGAATAGAAAATTGTACATAGATTTACAGTTTCATATGTAATCATCTTTTTTTATTATACTATGTCATGGAAATACTTGTTTTATTCCATAAATTAAAAATAAAATTTACAAAAAATAAAGGGAGGCTTCAGTTGGATGGAGAAGCCACTGGAAATGCTGATGATGTTTCTTTTAAAAATAGCAGTAAAGCATTTTAATGGATATTGAAAACAAAGAACCTCTTTCTAATCCAGTGCCTTCATTTTACAGTTAAAGAAACTGAGGCAAAGAGAAGGGAAGTGAGTTGTCTAAGGCCACACAGGCAGTAATGGGCAAGGCTGGGCTTCAAGCCCAGTCCCAGCTCTGGAACTGTGCTCCGGCCCCACCATAGCCCTGGCTTAACACCTTGCCCACAGGAGGCTTGCTCTAGGTCTTTGGTTGAATTGAATGGTTTGCTTAATGAAGCGGGATGAAGTGATCGAAAAACCACAGAAGCACTGACTGTAATGTGATGGGCAGTTGTTGCAGTGATTTTAAGGTCTTCTGTCCACAGACACTTTGAGTATCGCTGCTATTCAAGGTACTGGGCCAGGTCTTGAATGGGCTCTGAAGATGAACAGAAAATGACCCTTCCTTGAGGCCCTCACATCAATTTAACGTTCCTTAGTTCCACCCTCATATCAGGCATATGCTCCTGCTTGCTTGGACCTCCTAAGGGACTTTCATGGATACTTAATCCCTTCAGGCTGATTGCGCCCCATCTTGGGTGATTCTTGATGATGCCCTGGCACAGACCCCCCCGGTGACTGTCTACATTTTACCCTGGGACCTTCCTCCCTTTCCTCCCACAGTTGTAGGCCTACCAGAGCAGTGTGGAGGCTGCCTCTTTGCCATCTACCACTCCCACATGACCAGCCCACCCATCTCCTTTTCTAATCATGCATGTCCTCAATGAGCCCATGTAACTTGTTTAATATGTGAGGAGATGAGAACGCCAAGACACAAGAACACAGTTCCTGCCACCAAGTGGGTTGTGGCCTGCCGGCATTTCTCCTGGGCGTATGATACCACCTCATTACTCCTACTACACATCCTTGTGTCCTGTGGGTTACATGCCACGGTGGTTCTGCTGGGATAGTGTTAGTGCATGACTGAGCCATCTAGCCCCACCAGGAGCCATGGTGCCTACAAGAGAGCACACTGAGTCAGGTGGCAACGTGGGGTCATATTCACAAAAGCAATGTGCCCTGCTCTCCCCATATCCCTTCTTCCTCCAGTCAGCACGTTGGTCTTTTTTGGCATGGCTGTGAGACAACTGTGCCAGTGAGCTAAATCAGTGGGTGAGCCATCTGACAGCGAGGTTAGACCTGGCCACCAGGCAGCCTCACCCACATGGTGAGAGTTATCAGGAATCTACTCCCCTCCCATAGCTGTTTGTCCAAAGTGATAGCTTGCCTTGCACAGTCTACATGGCCAAGCGGTCCTGCTGTGACCTATTTTCAGGAACAAAGACACGCTTCTCATTAGCAATAAAAAAAAAAAGACTGCTTAGAAGGAAGCAATATTTTAGAGAAAAAAAAATGATTGGAGAATCTCAGCAAAGTCTAAGAAGGAAACATGTTATGCGCTGTAATGCAGGCTCCATGGGACCAAAGGCAGCATGTTTGGGATCTGTCTCCAGTGTGAGGAACCATATCACCTGCCAGAGACTCAGTTTCTTCACACAATGCAAAGTTCGTAGTTCCTGGGGCCCGAGCTTGCTGGGAAGTGGTGAAGCTTTAGTGAAATAATATGTGGAGTGTGTTTTGTAAACCTTAAGCTCTCTATGGGGTCTTCCAAAGGACTTAGTGCAGCTTGAAGCTTTAATAGCTGAAATCTGTTGAATGAATAGGTCTTCCTGTTTCCTTTTTCTTCTTCAGAATGTAAGGTGATGCTAATGTCACCTTCTTCACTTCCCTTTGTCCATAATCATTGCTATTAGCTTGGATCTCTGGAGCAAAGTGGACTCCCGGGGCCCAGCCTTTATATAGCTCTGTCGGCTTCTTTTGCAGATTCCCCAAAATGATATGTTTGGGGAAAGATGTAAGGTGACTAGAGGGATGGAGCATTGATTAAATGTTTATTTTGTGTCCAGCATTGGGCTAAGAGCTGAGAAAACAAACACAAGCAAGAAAGATGGTCCCTGCCCCGGAGAAGCTTATATTCTAGTGGGAAAAGACAATTCACTAAGGGGAGTTAGGGGAAACAAGAAAGGTACCTGCAAGGAGAGGTCAAGGCTTCTGGCAAAGAGGAGGAAAGAGGCTCAGAACACAGAATCCAGAGGGCAGTGGAGCATTGCTGAGATCCCTCCTGAAATACTACAATATATATAAAAAAAATGCCAAGAAGAGATTCCCTTCTGAACACAGACAGAATAAACTTTCCAGCAATTTATCATTAGGGCAGCTAGAAGGTATAGTGGATAGAATGCCAGGCCTGAAATTAGGAAGACTCATCTTACTGAATTCAAATCTGGTGTCAGGCATGAACTAACTGTGTGACCCTGGGCAAGTCACTTAACCCCGTTTGCCTCAGTTTCCTCATCTGTCAAATAAGCTGGAGAAGGAAATGGCAAAGCACTTCAGTATCTTTGCCAAGAAAACCCAAATTGAGGTCATGTGGAGTCAGACACAATTAAAAATACCTGAACAACGAGTACTTTATCATACCATGGATGAGGAATGATACATGCTTAATGTATTCTTTTGACTGTCTTATTTGAAGTAGATTCTAGACAGCTATTTGACTTTGGTTTAGATATTCTGTCTACCTCTCAAGCCCAGGGTAGATCCTACACCCTCCAAATCTCTTTTGGGGAGCTCTGCCAGAGAAAGCCCACAAGGGCTTTGTAAAGTCTTCATCTAAGAAGCCAGCTTTGCTCCAGAGATCCCCTCTGGATTGGCAAGTTAATGGGGTCAATGTGGACAAAGGAAAGTGAAGAAGGCAGGGTTATTGTCTGCCATATTCCTGGCCCGCATGCTTGGCTTTATTATGTCTATCTGTCAGCAGCGTAGAAAATCGGTGCTGTGTTCTGTCCAAGGCAAAAGCTTACTGTCTTCCTACACCTGTTCCTAATGAGACTGTTGTGCTATTCTGTATGCTTACTATTCTGAATGTGGGCGAATCAGACCTTTAATAATGTCTTCTAGAACTTTGGCAGAAATAGAAGTCGTTATCACTGCTCTGTACTTTGCAGATTCCATCTTTCTCTCTTCATTTTTCAAATGTAGCTCACCATCTGTATGTCTCCAGTCTTATATCATCTTCCCCGATTCCTGCAGTCTTCCCAAGATCACTGAAAGTGGCTCAGTAGAGTTGCCTATTTCAGTAAACTAGAATGTAGATCGCCTGGCAATGGTGGTCTGAACTCAGGGACAGCTAGGTGCTCTCTTGCTGCCACTTCCACCTGGGTCCTCCTGAAGCGAACCCAGGGCAACTGCAGCAGCCTGGAGTCCCACCTCTTCTTGTTCCCCTCAGTCCAGACTCCACAGGGGGATATCCCGACATTAGGACTGCGACACACTGAGTCTCAACCAGGATATACCTGAAAGAATAAGTCCAAGATTGGAATTCCCCAGAATGGGATTCCTCAGCCTTGGGAATTATCTCCTGGACAATACTGAGCTTGAAAGTTCCCGAGTTTAAGAGGTCTTCAGGCACCACTCTCATAGAAATACGGTAGTATTTCCTCTACATTGTGCCCGCTGAAGAAAGAAGAGGACTCCCAGTAGTTACTGGAACAACCCAGTGGAGACAAGCAGTTCCTCAGTCAGACTATGTTATTAGAAAGTGTCACGAGGGGCAGCGAGGTGGCACAGTGAATAGGGCACCAGCCCTGAAGTCAGGAGGACCTGAGTTCAAATCCAGCCTCAGACACCTAACACTTACTAGCTGTGTGACCTTGGGCAAGTCACTTAACCCCAACCGCCCTCCAAAAAAAAACAAAAAGAGAGTGTAACAAGCACAAAAGCCAAGCACCATGTCATGCTATGTGAGGCATGGAGGAGAGACCAAAGTATATGTTGGCAACCTGGAAACTGGCACTGGCAAAGGATAATTAGAAAGAATCTTTAGTTATTATGGTCTCTTAAGAACCATATGGACTGCCAGAAATCCTCCAGGATTTGCCTTTGTGGACTTTGAAGCTCCAAGAGATGCAAAAGATGCAGTCCAAGGACCAGATGGAAAGGGGATTTGTGCTTCCCGTGTAAGAGTCAAATTGTCAACAGGCCTGCCTTGAAGATCTCAGTATGATAGACCACCTGCACGCTGCCCATTGGATCCTAATGTTATGAGTGTGGTGAGAAAGGTCCTTGTGCTTATAATTGTCACCACTACAGCCGCCGAAGGAGAAGCAGGTCATGACTGAGATCTCACTCAAGATCCCAAGGGAGGAGATACTCTCACTCATGAAGCAGAAGCCATGGAAGGAGGTTAAGATCTGCATCTCCAGGAAGACCAAGATCTGCCTCTGCATGGATTGCTTCAGTCAAGTCTCCATCAGGTTCTTTAAAAAGATCAAGATCCTCCCATTCAAGATCCAGATCCGGATCCAGATCTCCGTCAAGACCTAGAAGCAGCCAACCGAAGTCCAGATCACCATCTCCAAAGAGAAGCCACTCACCTTCTGGAAGTCCTCACAGAATGGATGAAAATGAAAAAAAAAATTGCCTTCTAGGGAAAAAGTCATTTTGTTTACTTCATTATAAGAGATTTTGTGATGTCAGTTCATTATAACCTAGAAGGATATTTGAATCATCTAATAATCAGAATGGATCTGGATATTTTAAGAGTTCTGTAAACCTACATCAATGAAGTAGTATAAATTTTACATACACACACATGCGTGAACACACATACATGCAAAAAGATCAAATGAGATCTTTATAAAGTACTTTGCAAAAAACCACATCCATGCACACACGTATCCTTTGATCTGAAGATGTGAGGATTTTTGTTAGCACATTCATAATAAAAACGTATTTCTAACTAGAAAAAAAGATGTTTTCTTGCCATCTCCTCTACCATCTTGGATTTCCATCCAGTTTCTCATCTTGTTTGTCCTTGTTTGAATCTGTTCAAATCCATTTCCCCAAACTTGGGGTTGATATCTGATCCATCACAAACTGTAAGTGGAAACAATCGCTTCTCATTAATTTCTCCTTGTTTCTGCTTTTACAAGCAAATCATCATTGGAAGGACACAGGTGACACAGTGCTACCTGGATTCAAGAGGACATGATTGCAAAGTTAACCCCCAACACACACTAGCTGCGTATCCCTGGGTAAGTCACCTAACCTCTGTTTGCCTCAATTACTTCCTCTAAAAGATGAAGATAATAACAGCACCTAAGTCCCATGGTTATGGTGCGGATCAAATGAGATCTTAATAAAGTACTTTGCAAAATTTAAAGCATTATATGAATGCTAGCAGTAGAAGTGCTGCTGGTGATCAGGATCACACACAGACTAGCATTTTTTCATAGATTCCACTGCTTTTTGAAGAATTTAAATGGTCCTTGTGGCAAGTCAAGAAATTGGTAGATGTTCTATTGCTACATGAAGTATTTAATTACACGTGCAGTCCTCGGTGAGCCCTGGTTCTGGCATCAGGGTGGCCCTGACCAGCACCCAGACTGGAAAGAGCAGACATCAGGAAAGTGAATTACCAGCAGCTGTGGCAGTTTCCAGACTCCTAAACCCATAAACACCAAAGAGAAAATAAAAAGTCAGTCATGAACTCTGTGGTAAGGGTGAAGGAGCAAAGCAGGCTGGCCCCTGTGTCCAGGGTGAGAAGTGGCGGGAGGTGCTGTATGGCTGCTTTTAGAGCTCCTGGTCTGCAGATCATAGGGGGACTAAGTAACCATTTAGAGGGTAATCACTCTTGCTTTGACCTGCTTGGATCTGGATTGCAGTCTTGGGTGGTGGTCCTGGGGTGTGTGGCCAGTGAGCCAGAGCTTCTGGGGGCTGTAGAGAGGGTGCTCAACTAATAGTTCTGGCAGCCGCAAAACCCCTATCAAATTGGGACAAAGTTCTCCATTCTATAAGCAGAGTTCTACTGTGGCAAAGAACTCAAAAGTCAAGTAATTGGCAAGAAGAGGAAGCATAATCAGACCATACAATCCTTTTTTTGGGGACAAAAAGGATCAAAGCATGGAACTGGAGGAGGACAATGAAGTCAGAACTCCTGCTTCATAAGCTTCCAAGAAAAATATGAACTGGTTACAAGCCATGGAGAAGCTCAAAAAGGATTTTGAAAATCAAGTATGAGAAGTGGAGGAAAATCTGGGAAGAGAAATGAGAATGATGCAAGTAAATCATGAAAAGGGAGTCAACAGCCTGCTAAAGGAGATACAAAAAAATTCTGAAGAAAATAACTCTTTAAAAAGTAGACTAACCCAAATGGCAAAAGAGGTCCAAAGAACCAGTGAGGAAAGCAATGCCTTAAAAAGCTGAATTTGCCAGAGGGAAAAGGAATTTCAAAAACTCACTGAAGAGAATAATTCCTTCAAAATTAGATTGGAGCAATTGGAAGCTAATGTCTTTATGAGAAATCAAGATACCATAAAACAGATCCAAACAAATGAAAAATAATACAAGGCAATGTGAAAATAGATCCAGGAGAGATAATTAAAAAATTATTGGACTACCTGAAAGCCATGGTCAAAAAAAGAACCTAGAAATCATTCTTCAAGAAATTATTCAGGAAAATTGCCCTGTTATTTTAGAACCAGAAGGCAAAGTAGGAATTGAAAGAATTCACTGATCACCTCTTGAAAAAGATTCCAAAAAGAAAACTCCTAGGAATATCATAGTCAAATTCCAGAGTTCCAGGTCAAGGAGAAAACATTATAAGCAGCCAGGAATGAACAATTTTACTCTTGTGAAAACACAATCAGGATAACACAAGATCTAGCAGCTTCTACATTAAGGGATCAAAGGGCTTGGAATATGATATTCTGGAGGTCAAAGGAGCTAGGCTTAAAACCAAGAATCACCTACCCAGCAAAACTGAGTATTCAGGGGAAAATATGGTCATTCAATGAAATAGAGGACTTTCAGCCATTCTTTTTTTTTTAATCAATAGGGGTTAAGTAACTTGCTCAAGGTTACACGGCCAGTTATTTCTGGGTGTGGTGCTGAGTATCTGAGCCCAGATTTAATCCCCAGGTCATCCCAACACTGGAGCTGGTGCTCTTACTTGTTGTGCTACCTGGCTGCCCCCAGGCATTCTTGATGGAAAAAAAAAACAGAGCTGAACAGAAAATTTGACTTTCAATTACAAGAAGCATGAGAAGGTAAACAGGAAAAAGAAATCATAAGGAACTTATTAAGGTTGAAGTTTTTACATTCCTACATGGAAAAGTGATAGTTGTGACTCATGAGACTTTTCTCAATATGAGGATAGTTGAAGTGAATATATATGTGTATATGTATACATACATATATATGAATGTACAGAAGGGTGTATATGTATATAAACATATATGTGAGTGTGTGCATATGTGTGTATCTGTATACACAGACAAAGGGCGCAGGATGGGTTGAATATGAAGGCATGATATCTTAAAATATAATTAAGAGGTGAGAGAGGAATATATTGGGAGGAGAACGGGAGAGATAGATTAGGGTAAATTATCTCACATAAAAGAGGCAAGAGAACACCGTCACAATGGAGGGGAAGAGCAGGAAGATGAAAGGTAATGGGTCAATCTCATTCTCATTGAATTTGGCTTAAGGAGGGAATAACATACTCATTCAATTGGTTATCTTATCCTACAAGAAAGCAGGGGGGAAGGGGATAAGAGGGGGGTGATGGAAGGGAGGGTAGGTTGGAGGAGAGGGTAGTTAGAAGCAAACACTTTTGAAAAAGGACAGGGTTAAAGTAGAAAATAGAAAAAGTGTGGGGTGGGATAGGATAGAGGGAAATATTATTAATCTTTCACAATATAACTACTATGGAAATGTTTTGAGTAACTACATATGGATAACCTATGTTGAATTACTTGTCTTCCCAGTGGGAGGTGGGTGAAGAGGGAAGAAGGGAAAGACTCTGGAACTCAAAGATTCAAAAAACAAATGTTGATGCATGTTACATGCAACTGGGAAATAAGATATACAGGCACTGGGGTATAGAAATCCATCATGCCCTACTAGAAAGTTATGGAGGTGATGGCAGAGGATATAAGAGAGAACAGATTGGGGGAAGGGGTTTTCAGTAGGCTCCCTATTCTGGGGTGGGGGGTAGGAAAGAGATGGGGAGAAAAATTTGTAACTCAAAATCTTGTGGAAATGAATATTGAAAACTAAAAATAAATACATTTTTAAAAAAGAAATGAAAGAAGAAAAACAAGTCAGGTCTTCTACTTAGTACCTTGAGCAGGGCACTTACTTCACTGAACCTCTGAATTTATCTTTAAATAATGAGGTCATTATACTTAAAAAAACTTTAGACAATGAATTAAGATGAATAAACACACATATACATATGTGCATATACATCTGTGTATATAGCACAGCATCTAAATTCACAAAGGAGAAGTTAACTGAATTACAAAAAGACATAGTAACTTAATAACCATAGGAGATCCTCTCACAGAGCTGTACAAATCTAATAGAAAGATATACAAAGGGGAAAATGTAGATCTGTATAAACTGTCAAATAACTTAGAGATCAAAGAATTTGGCATTTCTTTAGTGGAAACATTAATGAACATGTGTATATGTAATATACATATATGTTATATATTCCATATATCTATGGGGATTTATTCTTTCTAGATCACAACAGTATAAAAACAAAAGAATAATACAGAAGATACTAACAAAAGACACAGACCTAAAGGTGGCACCCTGAAGAATTAGAGAAACAATTAGTTGCTATGTGAGAAAATGTTAACAGTGACAAATACACCCAAATTGTTGGGATGGATGAGTCTTAAACAGAAAAAAAAATACATTTCTTTGAGAACATATATTAACAAATTAGAAAAAAAGAGGATGAATTAATTCAAAGTGCAATTACAAATCAGGAACTCTTTTTTTAAAATGCCAAAATGAATCTTGAAAATCAAGGGAGAAATAGCTAAAAATGGAAAACAAAAAAATTAAGGAATTAGTATCCAAAGCTGAAAGCTTTTTCTTTTTTAAAGATCAACAAGATTGATGAATATTTAGATTTATTGATTAAAATGAGGCCAGAAAATCACATTAAATGAGAAGACTACTGTAAATATTGAATAAAGGAAAAACACAACAAAAATAAAAGTTATCACTGTACAGAAATAAATGCCAACCAAACTGAGCATTTCAGTTAATTAGTCAGTTAACAAACATTTATAAAGTATCTTCTCCTTGCTAGGTACTGTGCCAAACATTGGGGAAACAATGACAAAAACAAAAAACAATTTACCCTCAAGGAGTTTATAATCTAATGGGTGATGACAATAAACAAGAGGAAACTGCAAAGGGAGATGAGAGAAAGGAAGCGAGACTAGATCTAGAGGAACATAGAATTCAGTTCTATCGAAAGTTTGAAGACAATGAATTCTCATGCTACACAAATTATTCCCCCCAAATTAGAAAGAAAACATCATGCCAAACTTCTTTCAAGAAAAAAAAAGTCCCTATGTCTAATTGGGAATGATATAGTAAAAAAAAAAATAGCACCACAGATAAAAATCAATAAACAATAGTGATTCAAACATTTAAAATAAAATCCTTTCAAAAGAGTATAATATTATAATCACTCATTATTCATTCTGACCAAATTTGTTTGTTTTTTTTTTACCACTGAGGGCTTATTATTAGTTAAATGATTAACAAATTAATCATATTTTAAAACCACCTCAAACTACATGCTAAAAAAGTGCTCTAAGCAGATTAAATACACTTTAAAATCAAAATAATCATAGAAGTATTTTGTGATAGCAAAGAACTGGAAATAAGAGTTCAGATGCCTATTGATTTCGAACATTTAAACATATCTTGGTGCATACAAAATGATAACTATGGAGATTTCAGAATATCACTGAAAAAATTATATGGACTGATGCACAGCGTGATGCTTGAGCATATCCCAGAAAAGACTAAGCATTGTCACTGTAACAATATTAATGGAAGAAAATAATCAATCAATACCAAACTGGATATTATGGAATTAAAATCACCAAGTATGACCCAAGAGATGAAAGGAGGAAATGCTTCTTATATGCAGAGGTGGGGGACTATGGGTGTGCTTATCTCCAATGCTGTCAACCATAGCTAATGTACTGGTCAGAAATGCAGAATTTTTTTTATGTAATCCATGCTTCTTTAGATTGTGGAATGGGGATGACTTATTCAGAAATTAATGTGATATAAAACAAAAAGGAACAAAAAGCATTTTTTTTAAGCAACTGGGGTTAAGTAACTTGCTCAAGGTTACACAGCCAGTTGTTTCTGGGTGTGGTGCTAAATATCTGAGCCCAGATTCGATCCCCAGGTCATCCCAACACTGGGGCCGATGCTCTTACTCGCTGAGCCACCTGGCCACCCCTAAGCAATTGGGGTTAAGTAACTTGCTCAAGGTTACACAGCCAGGTGTTTCTGGGTGGGTGCTAAGTGTCTGAGCCCGGATTTGATCCCCAGGTCATCCTGACACTGGGGCCGGTGCTCTTACTTGCTGTGCTACCTGGCCGCCCCAAAACATTTTAAAATGTAATGAAAGGGCGCGACTAGGTGGTGCAGTGAATAGAGCACCAGCCCTGGAGTCAGGAGGACCTGGGTTCGGATCCAGCCTCAGACACTTAACACAAAAACTAGCCATGTGACCTTGCACAAGTCACTTAACCCCAATTGCCCTCCAAAAAAGCAAAAAAAAAAAAGTAATGAAAAAAATGGAGTGTGTTGGATTGAATGAATCACTGCATGCCTTTGGACACATCATAGACAGTGTCTCCAGTTCTTAGTACACTCAACATTTCACTGGATCATAGGCTGAGTCAGAAATTAACTTAAAGGTCATCTATTTAGTCAGATCCTATGCTGTCATTTTACAGAAGAGAAATTGAGTCAAGTGATAGAGCAGGGACTTAAACCTAGTTCTTCTGACTCCAAGTCCAGTGGTCTGCCCATTATGTCATGGAACTTCCTTTTGGTCCCTCTTTGAAAACTTGAAAAACAATACTAAATGGTGACCACCATATGCCTTCTCAATGGATGGGATGGAGAAAGGGAATTCAGAATTCAAAATTTTTTTGATGAATGCTAAAAATAAATAATAAAATTTTAAAGATGCACATCATTTGTGTAAACCTTTGTCCATTACTCTTTTCCCATTTTGTAATTGTGAAGTTGATTTTTTGGAGCTAGAATAGGAATTCATATTTATTCCCATTTAGTTGTGTCTCAAAATTCAACTCAACTTTGTGTCATCTGGAAATTTTATTAGGGTGCCATCTATGTCTTTATCTAAGATATTAATAAAAAATGTTACACAGAACTCAGCCAAGGATCGATCCCTGGGACATTCCCTAGAGATGTCCTTCCAAATTCACATCAGCCATTAATGAATTGACTTTGGGTCCAAGCACTGAACCAATTCCAAATATAACCAATTTAAAAAATCACCTACTCCCCTCCTCACTATCTTAACTACCAAGCTGGCATAAGTGACTTTATTAAACACTTACAATTGTATCTACAATCCAAAACAAGTATAGTAAGTGTTAAATGAGGAAATCAGATTAAGGCACAGGAACTGTGCTTTAGGAAACTATGCTTGGTTCTGTGTTGCTGTTGTTGCTGTTGTGTGTATGTGTACAATTACCCTTTGTAGACACTTAAGATCCTTGATATACTTAGAGACATTCTTCAGGTTTTATTATGAAGTCATAGATAACAGGGCGGCTAGGTGGTGCAGTGAATAGAGCACTGGCCCCGGAGTCAGGAGGACCTGAGTTTCTACTTCCTGCCAGACACTGTGCAGAAAGAAAGCCAATCTCTGCCCTCAAGGAGCTTATAGTCTAATGGGGAAAGACAAAATAAAAAAGTAAGATGAGAAGTGGAAGGAAGAGAGAAAATCCCTGAGTGGATCTTGGAGGAAAAGTTAGTCAGACAAGTTGCTTTGTAGTATAACCAGGAGAAAAAAATGATTTCAGGATCATTTTTAAAAATAGCTTTTTATGAATAAAGCTGCAGTTTGGTATTAAAAGTACAATTTTATGTTATTATTATAAAATCTTTCAGTTTCTTTTTCGTTCTCTCATTACAGAATGTTAAATTGACCTCCATGTATATTTTACAAAATAATGTGATTTATTTTAAAATTAATTCCAACTGTACTTTCTTGTCTTTCAAATAAACAAGATCTCATGTCAAACAAAAATTTTCAAAGGCTACTTTCTGGTGAAAAACAAGCAGCAGTTGTATTTTGGATTTTATTTTAAATATATGACTTTACAAATATGTTGTGATTTTCAAAAAATATATAAAATTTGTGAGGTTGTGTATCACCAGTACTTATAATGGGAATGAGATTTTGGTATTCTTTTTAATTAATTAATTTATTTTTAAAGCAATTGGAGTTAAGTAACTTGCTCAAGGTTACACGGCCAGTTATTTCTGGGTGTGGTGCTAAGTATTTGAGCCCAGATTCGATCCCAGGTCATCCCAACACTGGAGCCAGTGCTCTTACTCTCTGAGTCAGCTGGCCGCCCCTGATTTTGGCATTCTTAAAGAATATATTAATTAAAAAAATAATAACATTAAAATTAAATTTTAAAATCACATTATTATAATTCATTTTATGGTAAATATCACAGACATAATTTTTTTTTGTTGTTTTTATACTTCAATATAAATCCCATGGAAAGATGCAAAACTGGAGATCAGCAGAGAGCTTGGGAGAGGAAAGGGAAATTTGAGAATTCAAGGATTTAGAAATTGCCCTATTCAACCACACTCTATTTACTGTTCACTTCTTCCTCTGCGTTCCCTTGAAACCGTACTTGGCAGCCATGCCCTGACCTCCAATCCCCTGAGCCCTCAGTTATCTCCCAAGCCATCTCTCATGCACTAACCAATCTCTCCTCTTTTCCCCATCTTGACCCCTTGATGAATCAGTTCAATTCTCCAATATCTTCTTCTCTTGAGTCTGTAACCCCTTAGCCAATTATGCCCAGTCAAGCTTCAGTCTTGAATCACTACCATCATTTGCCACCTTCACTCCTGCACGTGGATGAAGATGAAGAAAATGACAACCATTCTCACTGGGTCCACTACAAAGACTGATTCTACAACTAGGTCCTCAATGCTGCCTGGCAAACATATTATACCTCCCACATCAACTCACTCTCCCACTCTCCACAGCAGCTCTTCTTTTTCCTTCCTCCTCAAAATTCCCATGGCTCCCTCTCTCCAAAGTTACCAATAGTCTCTTATTTGCCCAAATCAAT
>NW_027186458.1:7437189-7453789 GCF_028583685.1 Petaurus breviceps papuanus
TTCTGCTGCTTGATTATCTAGTTTTCATTCTTACAGAAAGACCATTGGACTTGGAGTGGGGAGACAAATTCAAATCCAGCCCCAAATATCTGAAAGTTATTTATTTCTCTGTGACTCACTTTCCTCACATGTTAAATGGGGATAATCAAAGCACATTTCCTTCCAGGATGGTTGTGAGCATAAAATGAGATGATATTTGTAAAGGACCACAGACATTCATAAATGTAATTATAATCATAGTTATCCCCCTGTGTGAGCTTGGGCAGATTGCTTTCCCTCTCTGGTTCTCAAGGTCTTGATCTGAACTAGATAATTTCTAAAATTCCTTCCAGCTCAAATTCTAAGCTTTCTCTCACTTTTCCTCCCCCACTCCCAACATTTAAGTAGGCATAATTTGGACTCAAAACTAAAGGAGAACTGGAAAGATAAAGAATAAGAGAAGGATCGTATGAGCCAGGAACCATAGGGGAAATCTCTCAAAGTCCACACTTGGGAAAGTTCCAGTTTTCTGTCGAAGCCCAGGAGGTCTGACTAATTGGCAAACTGGTCCTTGCAATTTCTTTAGGTTGAGATTCATTGCCATGCAATGCCCTAAGTCAGAATGCTTAAAGCATGTCAGTTGGCTCATTGGAATAGGCTGGGATTTTAACAGAGATCCATTATCAGGGAATATAGTCTCTTCTCCAGTGAGTCAATTAACAGAAAACAATTAACCTACATTTCAAGAGAGCCCAAAATGCACTTTTCTAAGGGCAGAAAGTTTTCTTAGGAGGCACTTCTTGGGATAATTTGCTGCTGAGGTGTCAGGCGCAAAAAAGGACTCAACCACGTTAGGGGTTCACAAACCTCCAGCTAGAGTGTCTGTGGCATTGTTGTTTTCCAGGATACTAAGAATTCCAGCAAGGGCGTGCTGGCTTGCAATCCCCTGCCAATATGGAAAGCAGAGTTTTGTAGTGAGAACATCTCTGGATTGGGAGGTTGGATCTTATTTCTTACATAATGTAATTTGGTCTCATTTTCCAGCTTTGGAAAGGGAAGGGTTGGAGCAGATGACCTGCCAAGTTTTCTAGGTCTAAATCAATGCTTCCATGATGCGACACTAAGAACACCAGGTATGTTAAAGAATCCCCCAAACTCAACACCCCCAGAAACAAAAGAGTCCTGCAGGTGTTAGTGGGGGAGGTGCTGTTAATATACTCAGATACTTGGCCTTTAGATAAATCTACTTGGGAACCCCCATGCACCTCTGTGTGAGTCATAAGCCATTTGGGCTGACTTCTCTGCAAGGATTCTTCTCTTGTAAACCTATCCCTGTGGTATACACATTATTCAGGAGACATTATTGTTTCAAGGACTAGATGCTGAGGGTGCCTACACATTTTGTGTTTCAGGGAGTGGGGAAGTAGAAAGGGGAGATGGAATCAGCCAGCTCATCCCTAGGAGTTCTCAGAGACACTGGAGAAACTCCCTCTCTCCCCCTTTCCCTTTCCCTCTCTCCATTTCCCTTTCTTTACCCCTCCCGTTCTTTCCCTCTCTATTTGTAAGGAGTTTATAATGACAGAGCTAGCCAGGGTTTCTGGTTCCTAACTTGCCTTCCCATCACTTTGAAGAGCTGAATGTACCAGCAGTAGGGAGAGTCAAGGGAGCTCTCCACGTTGGCATGCCCCGGAGTGCCAAGAACTTTGGTAACCGGGTTGGCTTTTGTCACATGTCTGTTTTGTGTTTCCATGTGTGGCACATGTTACAGAATCATGCAGCAGGCTGGTGATCTGCTCAGACCTGGGCATGAGCAGGATCATAAAGGCTCAGAACTGTAAAAATCAAAGGAAGCTCTGAGTACATTAGTGCTTGCCTCAAGAGGCACCTGGAATCTTCCTCCTATAAAGTCTTTAGTCAAAGACTTTAGGTTAGGTTCTAGGGGAGAAAAAGAGCCTGGGGGAGCAGGGCTTTATCAAAGATTAAGCAAAACGAAAAGACAACATTATGACTTAAAATGGGATGGAGAACAAAAATATCTTAATAAAAATACTAGAGAGAAAAAGGAGAAAAACAAATTTCTCATAACGTTAAGTGTGAGAGAATTAAACAATGTAATAAAACAAAAGACAGCGACAGATTGGATTAAAAAAATACCCCAAACTCCACAGTCTGTTGCTTATAAGAAACATATTTGAAAAAGCAAAGCCATATATAGAATAAAACTCAGACTGGAACAAAGATCACCAAGACTGCCTGAGTAATTACACATCCCAATTCTTTCAGTGTCCCAGGGTAGCAGTTTGCCTGCACCTGGTGACTTGACCTCATTGGGTTCAGCTTCGGACTTGCTTACTGTCCATTCCCTTTCCTTGGTTGTTCCTCTGCTCTCAATTTACTTCAGTCCTCCTAGAGTCAGAGCTAGCTGAATTTGAAAGGGACTGCCTTGGGCAATAGTAACTCCCCATTCCTGTAACTCTGCCATTTGAGATTGGATCACCATTTGTCAGGAATCTCACAGGGAGAATTCTTGTCCAGGTTAGGGTTGAACCAGAATAGACAGCTGCCCAATACTTTCTAGTTGTACAAATTGTTGGGGGAGGGAATGGATTTCTTAAAGCAAGGATTCTGAAGAAGGTAGGATATAAAGGGACACACATTGTTCAATCACAGAATATCAGACCTGAAGAAGGTCTTAGAGATAAGCTTCTTCAACCCTGCCCCGCCTCCATGTTACACATGAAGATACCTATTCTAGAAAGAGATTAGCACTTGGCCAAGGTCACACAAAACTGCTGGTAGGTCTGGAACTAAATCCTGGTTTGGAGATTGATCAAGTTATAGGACAGGCGTGTGAAAGCAACATGGGACACCGACTGGTAGCAGCTCAGTGGAGACCCAACATTGGCTTGTGGCTATTTCATGTCTCACTCTCAACTTGCCCTTGTGGCTGGAGAGTTCAGGGAGACACCTCTGTGAAAACAAGCTAGCCCAGTGAAAATACCTTTCTTGGTTCCTCTTGCAGTGTCCTTGTGGGATTCCTTGTATGTCCTACTGATAGAGGGAGAGAGGGGGATTAAGAGAGGAGAATTTTGTACCTAGCTGTAGAAATCTGAACCTACCTGTGGATGAGTCTCAGAGTCCATATGGTGAGAGAACAGGAGAACCTAGGTTTAGTTCTCAGGGACAGCAACTCCCTTCTTGTATTTCACAGGTCACATTGATAAAGGCTCTTCATCGACCCTTAAGTGTTATAGAAACATAAGTTATTCTAGCTGGAAAATGAAGAGGTTCGACCAAGTGGCTGGGTCCTGCCTAACTCCAAATCCTATGATACCACAGTTTCTAAGAAGGGAAAGTGTATCATTGAGAAGGAAGGAAAACCACTTGACAAGAGTGAGGAAGGCAGGGTGAGGGAGAGAAAAATGTTGTATTTGCCTCATGTTTTCAGTCAGTACTTTAGAATATGAATGGAAGTGATGACCCCAGATTTATGCCCTATTTCCCTTAAATTTCTTCAAAAGCAATTGCAATTGTTGCAAATTAGTAGCAGCTTTCATTTTTGCATTGATTTAAGGCAACAAAGCACTTTCCCACAGCAATCCTAAGAGGTTGCTACCTATCTCAGAGAGGTGGTAGAGATATCATTTTCCTCATTCCTCAGAAACTGAGTTACAGAGAAGCAATGTGACTTATCCAGGCTCACTCAGCTAATAAGTGACAGAATTAGGATCTGAACCCAGACACAGTCTAGTATCTTTGACAAGAATACCCCATGGACAGCGCTGGTGTGTGATCATCCAGGGGAACACAGAGTCAGACATGACTGACCAACTGAAAAACAACTTAAATTTGCTTATTATATTGCATGGCATTGTCCTAAAAAGGTTAGAAATAGAGGAGGAGACAGACTTTCTACATGATAACTTTTGTCTTAATAAAGATAATTATAATCTTAGTATTCCTAGTTAGTATTTTGCCCAGGGTCTTAGTGCAGCTCATGACAAAGTATTTGTGTGTGTGTGTGTGCATGTGTGCACTCCTACTTTCCTCTGTCTTTACAGCCTCTCTGTATCCATGAAGCCCCTCTAACTAGAACAACTCCTGATATCCCAGACCAAGCTCAGAGGCTATAAATTTCAGTACATGTGGTCCCTGTTTTTTGGTTCCTATGGAAACCCCACCAAACGTCTCTTCAGCTTTTTTCTGTGGCTGAGCCAAAGCCCAGTGCCTAGGAAACAGCTTTCCAACAGAGAAATCTTGATTCCTCACTCATCTTGGGAACAGAAAGGGGGCTTCTGGTTTTCTTGCTGTAAATGACCCACATGCCATGCGGGGACATACACAGCACCCAAGTCACTTACATCTCACACAGCTGGAGACAGAGAAGACAGCTGTGGAAGCCTGTGTGCAGTTCTCCCCACCCACATGCTACAGTGTATGCAATGCCCCCTTTAGAGATGCATTCTGGAGGGCTAAGGCAAGTATTTCCTGCAATACCAGTTCCCATGCAAATATTTTTGGAGAGGACATCCTAAGATCAAGAAATTAACTAGCCATCAATCATTTGGTTAGCACCGGTGATGTGTCAGGCATGTTTTTTACAGAAGCTAAAGACACAAACAAAATGGAAATAAAATCCCTGTCCTGAAGAAACTTACTTGGGAGAGACAACATCTATCTATCTATCTATCTATCTATCTATCTATCTATCTATCTATCTATCTATCTATCTATCTACAAGACAGGTACCAAATAGATATTAATTGATTTAGGGAGAAAGGAATAGGACCTGAAGGAAACAGAAAAGGCCTCACTTAGAAGGAGGCACTTGATCAGCCTTGAAGGAAATAGCAGTCTGAGAAATGAAGGTAAACATCCATTTGTGAAATAAATCAGTGAAAAATCAGAGGCCAAAGATGGAGAATGGTTTGTGAGGGACTCCAGAAAGGTTGATCTTGTTGAACTGCTACACTTCCCCTTCAGCTACATACATTTTTACTTTGCCCACTACTCGTAATTGTTCCATTTCCATCATCAAGAACTCTAACATACTTTTATTCAATTTTGGATCAGTACATCTTTCCCTACGTGTGGTCTTAGTCTCCGCTATGATCTATTATATCTCTACCCTTCAGTCCTTTGTCAGGCTACATCACCTTTGTTCTGCCTACTATCTCTTTTGTTCTCAATTCCAACCCCTTAGTGAACCAGTTCAATTCTATGCTGGCATATGTCCTCAATCCCTTGCTTGCTATTCATGCCTTGCTAAGCCTAAGCCCTGGATTTCTTCCTTCATCCACCTTCCCTACTCCTACTCATGTGGTACTGAATGGACCTAGAAGAATTTATGCCACCATGTTGGAGTTCACTACAGATTTATGTTATCTGATCTCAACTGGACCTTCACTGTGGCAAGGCAATCCTTTATTCTTCCATAATTGCTCCCCATCCCACTTTCCATAGCAGCCATTCCAAACCTTTTCTTCTTTCCTCAAGCCTCCCACAGCAATGATTCCTCACTTTTGGAACTCCAGTCCCCGTGTCATGCTTAATTAAAAATATCAAAGCCATTCATTGAACTCTTCACCTTCTCCCCCCCTCCTCATCTCACAACCCCCCTACATCTATCTTCTTTTGCAACAATCTCTTCTTCCCTTGTTTCTACCGGTCATGCTCATTCCCATATTTATTCCATCAAATCAAGGGCATTCTCTAACAGCCAGAGAGCACCAATATCGTCCAATAAAATGAAGAGTTGCTTGGAGGCATTTTCAGACAGCCAGTGCTTATGGAGATCCCAAAGGCATCCTGAGTTTTAAATTCTCTCAGAGAAACTAAAAGAAACTCATCCCCATAACCCCACTTTTCCATGTCATTAATGTTTTTAAGGACCGCTCTGCAAGACAAGAAGGAGCTTTCTAATCCAATAATGTAATAGACTATTTCCCAAGAGTGAGCTTCCTGCCCCTAAAAGTATTCAAGTAGTGGGTGATGATCACTTGCTAGGTTGTTAAGAGAAGCTTTTTTCTCTTAGCTAGGAGGGCAGACAAGTTGGATTCTAAGCTCCCTCCCAATTCTCAGATGGTCTGCTTCAGTGGAAAACAATGTAAAAGTGGGATGGCCAGCACCATCCTGTTTTGCAACTTCATTTTCTAGTTTAACCTCAGTAAAAGTCTAGATAAAGAACAATATTTTGAGTCAAAGGAGGAAGTTCAATGTGCCCCTGCCAGCATCTGAAGAGAATGCCATATCCTGAGAGTGAGTTGGTCTCTATCTAATCACTGAGAGACACCATTTTTTTCTTCAGACATGAAAAATACAAATCGGCTAATCCCTTGAAAAAACTAACTTGCGGTAAGAAGAGTGAAGGAGAAAGAAAATAAAAACTTGAAACATGCTTGATTCCTCAACTTTCCAGTAATCCAATGGGGGAGGAATGTAGGGGGAATGTTAGACAAACATACCAAAGCAAAATTTCTCTTTAGCAAAATAATTTCCATTGAGAGGAGATGATTTGTCTCTCCTCTTGAACTGCAGGTTAAATTCCAGCCCCAGTATCCTGAGCTGAGTTGGTTTGTTTGTCTTGTTTTATGCTTGAAAGGGGTGGGGAAGAAAAGACAGAAAGCAGTACAGGAAGGAAAAGACATGCAGATATGGAGAAGCAGAAAAAGGAAGCATCAGTGATGATTGGATGCAGATAGCCTGGTGTTGATCTTACCCAGAGAGCTATCTGAGTCAGATGGGGGAAATGGGCAGGCAGGCAAAAAAAGGTGTATAAAAGAAGGGGGTGGGAGTGTGAAAGGAGGAGGGTCAAGAAAGTGCCTTTGGAGTCACTGTAAACTGCAGGGTTTACAGTGTGGTTAACAACAAAGGATATTTAACCCATCTGTCATCTTGAATTAGGTACTCTTCTGTCACCAACATAACTCATAACCTCTCTACACCTTCTTTCTTTAATAATAGTTACTTTAATGATTTTTGTAAGTAATGAGCAAACAATGTTCGATTATAATTAGATCTTCAAGAAACTTTTCTGGTCACCCCCTGTACAGCCAATTGAGAATGACTTATAATTCTTATCCACACATTAGCATACATCTGCCAGACCATATATCCAATTCAGTGAAGGCCTTCCAATGTCTCTACATTTCCTGGTGACCAGAGGGATGCCTAGCCAATGGCATACCTTCCTTCTTTTCTGATCACACATTTCCTTGTTATACAAGTCAGACCGTATCAGTCCTTTGCTCGAGAAGCTTGACCAGCTTCCTATTGTCTCTTTTTGTTGGAGTCCCTCCGTACTCTCAGTCATGTCCAAGTCTTCATGACCCCATCATGAGGATAAAATAGAAATTCTTGGGTTTGGTGGTTCAGTCCTTTCAGATTTTGACTCTCACTTATTTTCCAGACTGCTTGACCGTTACTCCAGCTCAGGTGGTATGCGTTCTACAAATTGCCCCCTCCACGAATGGCAAACTTGTTTCTCTTACATGAGATATTCTCTGCAGTCTCAATATTGCAGAGGCTCTCCCTTAACCTGGGAGTGTTCTCCTCCCTCACCTCGCATCCAAAAATCCTGAGCTCCCTTCATGGCTCAACTGAAGTGCCATCTGCTGGTCTGGGAGTTAGTGTTCTCCGAACCCTCTGCCCTCCCCACTGCCTCGCCTCTAAATGGATAAAATTGGCTGAACTGGGGCCATCATAAGCCAAGCCAGCATCCTTCACTGAGGAAACTGATTTTGAACTTAATGAGGATTATTAGAAAGGTGAGGTTAGACTACTCCTACTCCTGCCTGTAGTGCCAAATCTCAGAACTTCCTGAGGATCTGAAGGAGTCAGAGGAGAGGCTTCTGCCACTGCCTAGCCCAGGCCAAGGGGCTTTGGTCTGGCTGAAAGCGCTGCTCACACTAGCTTGGTTTACTATTAAGGGGAAGCTCCTGAGCCATATACAGCTTTAGGAACATGAATGCAGAGAGATGCCTAGAAGCCAGGCCTAGCAGCTGCATTCTGTGGATCCAGCCCATAAGTGTAAAGACAAATAGGAGAAGAGATACCACATCTTACTCCCCTCCTCTTTCCTCTCATTTTCTCCTCTTCTCTCTCCTCCTCTTCTCTTTCTGTCATTTATCTGTGTAAAAATTTGAAGACTATCTTGCGGTTTTTTCACCTTCTCCCTCATCTCACCCTTTCTCTGCTCTCACATAACTGCAACCCTAGTTGAGCCCTGCTCCAGTCCATTCTACACACTGCTGCCAAAATGTTTTTCTTTAAGTACAGATCTGACCCATGACTTTTCTACTCAACCAAGTAAAGTGCCTTCCTACTGCCTCTAGGGTAAAATATGAATTCTTCTGTTAAGCTCTAAAAGCCCTACCCGACCTCACTGGACATTACCACCCTTCCAGACCTACAGTCCAGCCAGACGGGCCTCCTGGTTCCTCCTTAGATCCCATCTCCCATCGCCGTGCCTTTGCATTAATGGGTCTCCATGTCTGGAATAGACTAGCTCCTTACATCTCCCCTATGAAGTCTCCCTCTGCCTTTTAAGACAAAGTTCAAGCACAGTCCTCTGCATGAAGCCTTCCCTGCCCCCTGAACTTCCCTGTATTGAACTCATTTGTTCTTAGCTCTTCTCAGCAATACATTGATTCAAAACAATTCCACGAGACTCATGATGGAAAATGCTAACCACATGCAGAGAAAGAACTATGGCATCCGAATGCGAGCGAGGCATGCTATTTCCACTTTTTTTGGTTTTTTGTTTTTTCTTTCTCATGGTTTTTCCCTTTTCTTCTGATTTTCTTTTTCACAATATGACTAATGTGGGAATATATTTGACATGATTGTACATGTGTAACCCATATCATACTGTTTACCATCTTGGGGAGGGGGCAGGGAAGGGGGGGAGAAAAATATGCAACTCAAAAACTTATAAAAATGAGTGTTGAAAATTAGCTTTAAAAACATAAATGCTATTAAGGAAAAAAATGGAAGCTCCCTTTGAGTAGGGACAATTTCATTCTTTATATTTAATCCCCAGCTCCTAAAAATTCCCAGAACTAGCAGGTGCTTCATAAATATTTGCTAATTGATTAACTGGCATTATCAACTCAAGTGCTAAAAGTCTTAGTGAAGTTTTGCTTCCCCCCTGCTCCACAAACACTGTAAGATGCCCTACTGTGCACACAATAAGTGCTTCTTATAGATTTGGTTCATGGAATACCATGGAATAGCATCAGCCTGATTCTTGACTACACAACATAATAGAGTGAAGTAATTATAGAGAGTTTTAGAATCTATGTCGCGTGTGTGTAAGAATATCAGCTAATTTGGAATGCTTGCTCACAGGCCAGCTGGGAAAACATGCTCTTTTGAACATGCATGCTAGGAAATATTATGTTTAGGTTCCCAGAACCACCATAATTCTGTCCTTGTGCATGTTAGCATACAATGACATGAAATTCTGGGTATCCCAGGGAGGGAGAAAGGACGTGGGCTGCAAAACCCATCAATTTTCATTTCTGACTTGAGCATCTCTGTCTTTGCCAAGAATATCATATTAACAAAACATACAAAGAACTCTCTAACGTAATTCAGATGATGTCACGTCCCAATTGGTGGGAGTTCTCACAACAGGGATCCATGTTCTTACTCTCATAAGAATTTCAAGGAAAGAGCCCCCCAGAAAAAAAAAAACACATTAGCCCCCAAGGAATGCTGTTTAATCCAACAGGCGTGAAAGGATTTATTTTCTAGGGAACACAGGAAGCCAGAAATATCCTTGCTTTCAAGTGGTATAGTTCCTGAGAGACCTAGCCTAACCTCCTTATCCTCAGTGGCTGCCATGTGGGATTTGAGGGGATGGAGGTTCCATGAAACCCCACCTCCCCTCCCATTTCTGAAAAGTGGAACTGAAGACAGCCCATTCAGTCAATCATTTGGATGGTTTGTGGGTATCCAATGGCACCCAGTATTCTCAATGAAGTATAGGAGTGGATGTGTTGGAAACCCCTCATTCCCCAAATACTCTGAGGAGAAACACAAGTCACAAGCATGATGTAGGGGAGCAGCAATGGGCCGGCAGGCAAAGCCGTGGATACTGGTGTGGCTTCTTTCCCTCACGAGCCACGCAAGAAGTCCACTTGGAAAACACACTCTTCCCTTTCCTCATCTGTGATGTGGGCAACCTGAACAATTCCCTCTGTGGTACACTTTGCGAAGCTCTTCCTCCAAAAGGTCCTTGGGAATAGTATCATCCCTGGTTTACAGAAAAGGAAACTGAGACTTGGAGAAGTGTTCTGCAGTCAGAGTCTCAGCTCCAAGTTCTTTCTGCTGTACAGCTTGGCCTTTCTGGATCATGCCTTACAAGCCAGGAAACAAGGGACTTAGCCAGATAATCTTCTGATTTCCTTTCTGTCTCAGAAATACACTCTTTAAAATATAAAAGCCAGCCTGGTCCAGATACCCCAGCATTGGAGAAGTCCTATTTTCTCCATCAGGTCTCAGAACCAGTAGAAATTCTCCAGGTGGACAGAGGCTCCCTATACAGAAAGTGATGCCTTTCCTTATTCTTACATCACTTGTGATCACAGAATTATGTTTTAAAACTGGAAGGTGCCTCAAAGCAAATCTCCAGTCTTATTTTACAGAGGAAAAAATTGATTCAGAGATATCACATGACCTATCTAGGGTCACAGGGTCAGCAAATAGCAAATTACGATTCAAAATCAGAGCTCTAACTCCTCATTCAGAGCTTTTTCTCCCTCAATCACTCTCCCAGGACCCAGGATGTTTTACTTGACCCACTTTCCTTTCCTCCCTTTCCACTTCTTATGAGAGAAGCTGGGAATTTGGGAACACATATCTGGCAGTTCAGTGCTCCCAGATCTTGACTGAATGGAAGAGACACACTTGGATTTTTGATCACTTGATTCATGGCATCAAAGGACTCAAAACTGGCAGAAAACTTAGAGATCATCTTTTCCAACCTGCCCATTCTGAAGATGAGAAGAATGAGACTCAGATAGGGGAAGGGACTGCCTTGAAGTCCCACAGAAAGATGAGGTGCAAAGCTGGAATTTAAAAGCAGGACTCTCAATTCTGTGGTACTGGCTGCTAATTTTTAGAGGAATGAAGTGGCAGGAGAAGAAATAAGGGATTTCCTTATCTTTACATTATCATTACATATCATTACAAAATGCCTCAATCCAAAAAGGTGTCAGTCTTACTCTGTACCATTGAAAGACAATGAGTCTAGATGTTAATAAAAGTACATACTGAGCAGAAGATGCATTTGAATGATGATGAGCAATGACTGAATGACCCATATCACACTTTTATCTATCTCTGTCTTCATGAAGATGTTCTCACTAGACCATGGTCCTCACAATCCTTCTCAGGGACAAACAGGTAAGTGAAGCACCCTTCCTGACCACTCCCCCAACTTGCCCTCACACTTGAGGGCTGGGTCCTCAGAGTGGGGCTAATAGGAGTGTTTGCTCTTCTAGCTCTATAGTTAATGAGCCCCCGCAAGAGCAGTTCCCGATAACAATCCTCCAGGAGATTTCAATTAGCGCACAACGGAAGTATTAATTCAAATAGCAGAACAAAAGACAAATGCAGCTACAAAGCATCCCTCCTTCCTTCCCCCAAAACCTGGAGGCATACTTTCTCTAGAGATTTATTTGATCTTCCTTTAGATTTATTATCGAGGTTTGCTTTTGGAACTTTTTTCAATCCAGCGTGTTTCCTCTTTTTAGTCAGAAGTTTTTTATGTTTATTTATACCTACAGCCTCAGGTTCTGGCTTCTGGCTTTGTGCCTTGGTCTTCCACACTCTTGGACGCTATGGGCAGGCCTTACTTGGTCCTGGATAACTTGGCTAAGATGCTACCCCTCCTTCTTTAGAGGATTCCTGGTTTGGGGTCAATCTCTTAGAGACTTCATTGAGGTTTTAGTCCTGGATCTTTTAATTTATCCTGCTCCTTGGACATTTCTTCTCCTAGACTTGACTCTCACTCCACGGACTTGAGAGGCTCCATCCAGATGTTGTTTATTGTGCTGGTAGTAGGCCTCCTGTAAGACCCCAACAGTGCTGCTGTGTAGGTGCTTCCCTTACTGTGACTCCTGCTGTGCCCTGGATAGGCCCCCCCCCGGGGCCCCAGGCTGCCTAGGCCTGGATGCTGTGATCCCTGGGCACTGATCTGGCCATCTCTCCTGCTAAGCTCCAATCAGAGCTACCAGGGCCCTGCCCTGACTAGACCTGAATGCTGCTCAGCCTGCACCTTCATATAGCATTGTCTCCTGGGCATTGGTCTGGTCCTGCCCCCTGCTCTAGATTATCACTCGTGTACTCTGTCCTCCACCTAACCTGATCTCTCTCCTCTCCAAGCATCCCTAGCCTTCTGGATGTCTTTTTGTGAAGTGTTGGACTGGAGGTAGGACTTTGCTTTTCTTTACTAGTGTTCTGGGTGGCCTATTTTTAGAGCTATATTGAGCTATTTATGGGGGGAGGGCTTGAGCTTCTCTAGAGGAAGATAAAATAAACATCCTTCTTCCCCACTGTGTCCTTCAAAGTTATCAAGGGTGCCTCAGGTTAGAATGCCACAAAGTTTCAGAGGCCCAGAGTCAGGCCAGACTGATCACTGCCTTTATAGACAAGGCTTGGCCATCTCTTAGCCCCTCCCTCAGAGCCGGAGTGGCATCCTCATTAGAGCCTTGTGGTCTTCCTGCTGCCTGGCTCTACAGGCTGTAGCTGTCCCTTGAGCATCTCTGATCCATGCTGCAAGGTTTCTGAGTGTGGAGTTTGCCTGGCCTTCTCTGGTAGGACACCTTCTGTAGCATCCATTGCCTTTGTGCTTTTGACTGTCTCTTTGTACAGATCTAGTATGCATGAAAACTTAGTTTTTCTTCAGAGTATTTGTATGAGAGATGGCTAGCTCTATAGCCATTGACTCTGCCATCTTAATCCAAACTCTTTCTCAGCTCTACATCTAGGTCTTCTGCACCACATTCTTTCCTGGCCCTGCTCCTCCTGAGTGGACACTAGGGGAAGTTCAGAACTGGGACATTGAGATATGGCATATGTTTGATCTCTCTTCTTATTGACCTTCAAATTCTGGAGAATGGGGGATGACACTGGAACCCAGAGGAGGTCACAATCTCAGCCTCTGCCAGGTGAATTCCTAGGACTTAATTCCTCTATAATACTAAAAACCAAGACTCATTTGAAATCGAATCTCTGAGGATCTACTGTACTCAACCACAAATTTCCAAGCATCCAGAAAAAACAACATATATCATATCACTTTCCAATTGCATTCTCTGTCTCTCTGTCTCTCTTTGTCTCTCTGTCTCTCTCTCTTCTCCCTTCCTTCTTCTCTCTCCCCTTCTCTGTTTCCCTCTTTCTTCTCTCTTTTTCACTGCCTCTCTCTTTCCCTCCCTCTTCTTTCTCTTCCCCCTATCATTCTCCCCCTTTCTGTCTCTCATTATAGATTCCCTATATACTTTTCCTTACTCATCAATCATCTTCTCATCAAGTACACCACTGCTGGCCTCTGGGACCAGAGACCGTGCCCTGAAGAACTTAATCATTTCAGTTCCAGAACCTCCTCCTTGCCACTCCACTGTCCAGACTTGTAAGTGCTTCATTTAACCCCTTACATCTTGGCAGCCCCAACCAACCTTTACCTTGGCCCCTTGTTATGTTCTAAGAAGCCCACCTGAAACAATGCATGTATTCCCTGCCTCCCCCAAATCCACTTTTCAACTCTGGAAACATAACAAAATAAGTCCTGACTCTCTACCAAAAAGGGCATGTCAAGCTACTCTTCTGTGACTCCCCTCACCATTCTTGTAACTTTCTGAATTCAAAACACTATTCTTGAGCACCATTTTCCTACACATATTCAATCTCCCTATTGGAATGTAATCTCCTTAAGGGTTTGGTCTCTCTCCACTCCTGTATTTCTATCTCCAGTCCATAACACATAGCAAAGACTTAAAAGTGATTAATAAATTATCTCCTCAATCATTTATTAATAGTTTCTCTCTTAATAAACAATTAATAATGTATCAATATACTTATTTATTAATAAATGATTTCCACTTAAGTGATCCCATTTAATTGATGATATTAATTTGATAGATTAATTAGTAAATTATTAATTGCTCATTTTAATAAAAGATTTCCATTCATTCATTCACTCACTATGATTTGATCTCTTTTGTAACATGTATTTCCATTCTCCACACAGACTCAGTATTCTAAACACAAACTTCATGAACTTAGAGGATGGATCTATATTCAACCTGTTGCCAGCATCAGAAAAGAACACCCTGAATATTCTATATGGCACAGGCCATTATATATTACATATGGTATATGAGAATGGTGGAGGTGGAAGAGAGGAGGATAACTGACAGCTAGGGGGTGCTGTAGGGGAGTTGTCTCCTGTTCTGGTGCACACTCCCCACTCAGAGTTTACATAAGGAACATCTCCTGTAAGTGTGGATAACTCTGCTATTTACTGAGCACTTTCATTCACATAGCAACATTTTTTAAGTCAAGAAGTTAGAAGCAGCAGTATGTGGCAAGGAATGAGTAGGAGAGCTTGGCATGGTCAGGGAAATTCAAGCTCAGAAAAAGCTGAGAGTGGTGAGAGAAGCTAAGGAGAATACAAAAGGGGTGTGTTGGCTTTGTCTTTTAACCATTTGGGGAAGAAATGAGAATCAAAGGAGAACTAGACCTCTTGTAGTAAAGGACTTGACAGGAAGTAATACAAGAGAGAAGGCAGAGCTACTCATTTCAATTGTTCTTCTCTTTTCTCTGCCATGAAGATGAATCATTGCAATGGAAAATGCAGACAAAAAAAATAGCTAGCAGGGTGTTACCTAAGATACATGAGGAAATAATAAGATAGAACCTAGTTGTCATTGGGGAAGTCAATGCTCCAGATAAACTATATTCTCAATGATTAATGACACAGTCAACTGTCAGATGTATTTGAAAGACTATGAAAAATAACAGAAGCAAGACAATATCCAAGAGAAGGTAATGTCTGAATGAAAAAAAATAAGCAAGAGAACGGAACCTACAAAATATACTCCAGTGTGGTGAAATTCAATAGCTAAAATTGATTCTCAAATAAATCATTAAGAGATAGTCAACGAACTTTTAGAAAGAGAAACACTGATTACAAAGAGCCAGTAAAATTTTCACAAGAACGGGTCACATAAAACTACCCTTATTTCTTTTTTTGACAGTTACTAAACTGGTAAATGAAGGGAGAGCTATTGACATAATTTACCATGATTTCAGCAAGCATTGGATAAAGAATCTCACTCTTTTCTTGTAGAATAAGGTCTTCCTTTTGATTATTGCTTTTAGGTAGTCCAATGATGCTGACATTGTCTTTCCTGTAGCTATTTCCCAGTTCAGTTCTTTTTAAAATGATATATTTCATATTTTTTTCTTTCTATTTTTTCATTCTTTTGTATTTGTTTGATTCTTGATGTCTTGTAGAGTCATTAGCTTCCACTTCCCCAATTCTAACTTTTAAAGAGTTGTTTTCTTCAATTATCTTTTGTGCTTTGTTTTCTACTTGGCCAATTGCACTTTTTAAGGAGTTGTTTTCTTAAGTGGATGCTTGTATCTCCTTTTCCATTTAGCCAATTTATTTTTTTAAGTAGTTGTAGCTTTTTCTAAGCTGTTGACTTTCTTTTTGTAATTCTCTTGCGTTGCTCTCATTTCTTTTCCCAGTTTTCTTCTACCTCTCTTACGTGATTTTCAGCTCCTTTCGCAAGCTCTTCTGTGAGTTCTTGCTGGACTTGAGACCACTCCTCATTTTTCTTGGGGGGGGGGGGTTGTCCATAGGTATTTTGGCATTGTTGTCCTCCTCTGGGTTTATTTCTTGACCTTTCCTGTCACCATAATGACTTTCTATGGACAGATTATTATTATTATTATTTGTTATTTTCTTTTTGACCTTTCCCCCTTCTTTTAAATTTGAGTTCTACTCCCAGGGTGGAAGGGGCGCTGTCTCAGGCTTCTAGTACCAGGGTCTGAAGGCCCTGCCTGTTTGCCTGGTACTGCACTGATGTTGCCTTGGGACCCACAGCTGACCCTCATGTCTGATGCTGTGCAGAAGCGGTGGGGGGGTGGTGTTGCTGGCACTCCTGGAGACCATAGGGATATGGCGACTTACATGGTGCTGAGCTAGGGTCTTAGAACTGGTGTCTAGCATGTGCTGAGGCTAGTGAGGTGTTTCTGTATTTCCCCCAGGGCTACGCTGATGCACATGGTGGTCTGGTTACTGGTTATAGCCTGTTTGCTTGGGGCTATGCTAAAGCAGTGGCAGTTCTTAGAGATTGAGTCTGCCTATTCCCCTGGTCCTGGTGCTGGTGCTTGCTTGCTCCACTGCACTGGGACTCAGGATCTCCCTCTGCTTTGCTGAGGTGGGAGCTTTCTGTCCTGGACTATGCTCCTCTTTTACCCGAGTGAGACCTTTCCTTCTCATCTTCCAAGATCTGTTTGAGCCCATCTTTCTGCTGCTTCTGCTCTTCCAGGATTTGTTTTGGAGCACTGCTTCATGGATTTTTGGAGGTTAATATAGGAGAATTAT
>NW_027186458.1:7453799-7466534 GCF_028583685.1 Petaurus breviceps papuanus
AGTCCCAGTATGGCATGTAGTAGGCACTTAATAAATGCCTACTACATACCTACTAAAAGTACATACCTACTAAATGATTGGTATACTATGGTTTTCAAATGCTTCTATTTCTTGCTTTACCTGTCAACTTCATTACTATTTTCTCTGTGTGTTTTTGTTTGTTTTGAACCATTGTTTGATAATGTAGTCTATAGTCTGGTAAGTTCAAGTACCCTTTGTATTTTCTCTCATTCTTCTTGAAAGTCTAATCTCTTTATTCTTCTAAATTAGAAATTCGAATTTCGAATTAGAAATCTGATTGGTGTAGCAGAGTAAAATTACTTAGGTAGTATTATCATTTTTATTGCCTTGATCTAGTCTAACCATGAGCAATGCACATCTCTCCAATTATTTGTCTCCATTTATTTCTGTAAAAAAAATGTATTTATATACATCCATGAGATTTGGGAATCATTTTGAATGGATTTTCTGTTATTATAATACCTTCCTAATTTATTAATACTATATAAAATGGTGCTGGCATTTGTTGATTTATTTTATAACCTGTAATTTTTCTTTTAGATAATAACCATAGTAATACATTTCTTCTATGTTTCAAATTTTCTAGGTACACAATTATGTCATTTGCTAATAGAGATACCCCGCCCTTTGCCAGTGTCTTAGCTTTGATTTTGATCTTTTCTTTTTATTATATAGCTGAAATTTTTAAACTCTGTCACAAGAATTGTTTCAAATCTCCTCATGTATCCTCAAGTCTCCTGAGCAACACTGTCCTAGCTAAGGATCTCACCTCATACTCACTGAAAAAATGAGATTGTTTCCTGAGCTCTCTCTTCTCTTCACCTCACATAAATCTGACATCATTCCCTACTCTCTTCTCTTTCATCTCAGTCTCAGATGAAGCAACCCCTTCATCATTCTAAGGTCAACCTTTCTACCCTACATTCCATTTCTACTCATTTTTTTCCAGCATAATGCTTCTGCTGTGATCTCCAGTCTCTCTTCTTTAACCTACAAACTCTTGCCTATCTAAGATATAGGAGGAATCCTTTTCTTCTCCCTATAAACACACGTTTCCCTGATCTCTAAAAACCAGCACTCATCCTACCATCTCAGCTGCCCATCTTTCCTTTTAAAAGTATTTATTTTACTTTTAATCTGTGGAATAAAACAAGCATTTTCATAACATAATGTAATAAAAAGATGTTTGCACATGAAACTTCAGATCTATTATATACACCTTACTATACATAAAGTTATTGTGGAACCTTCTTTTTTTTTTTCTTTTCCTTTCCCAACCCCTCCCAGAGATGACTACCATTAGACACAAATACAGATATAGTATGTAAAATTATTCTATATATACTTCTATTTATCAGTTCATTCTCTGGATACAGATAGCACCTTCCTTCATATGTCCTTTGCAGTTAATTTGGGTCTTTATAATAGTCAAAATGACAGACACTCAAAGTTGTTCTTAAAACAATATTGCTGTTACTGTATATAGCAATCTCTTGTTTTCTGCTCACTTCACTCTTCATTATTTCATGCAAATCTTTCCGTCTTTTTCTAAAATCAACTAGCTCATTGTTTCTTATAGCAGTGCCTTACTGCATCACAGTAATGTACCACAACTTGTTCAGCCAGTCCCCAATTCATGGGCATCCCTGCAATTTCCAGCTCTTTGTGAGACCTATGTTTCTACAACTCTCTTTCCCTTTCAGAGAAACTCCCTGAGAAAGCCACCTATGCTTGATGGCCTCAGTTCTTTGTCTCTCACTCTCCTCAATACCTCTCTGCCATCTGGCTTCTGAAGTGAACTGCTAAGATTTGACTAAAATTCTTCAAAATCAGCATTCATTTCTTAATGCTGATGTAAAGGCCTTTTCTACTACTCATGCTTCTTGACTCCTCTGTAGCATTTGACACAGTTGATCACTTTATTGTCTTAGACATTCACTTCTCTCTGAGGCTCACTGTTCTCCCTTAGTTTTTCTATGTGTCCAACCATTTCTAGGTTTCCTTCTCTAGATCCCTGTCATGCCCACTAATTTGGAATCTTTCCCACAGCTCTGTCCCAGCTCACTTATCTTCTCATTCATTCTATTGCCAATTCTTTTCCCCATAACTAATTTCTTTTCCATTTTTCACTCTAGCACTCCAATTTCATTTAAAAAAGATATTTGTTTCAACTATTTTGGGAATTCTAGTTGAACTTTTGTCCAAGCTGTGTTTTGTCTTAAGGCTCTGCTCATTGATGTTTTGGAGTCATTCTCTTCTTCTGAGTTTGTGTCTTGAGAGTCCTTGTTGCCATGACAGCTATTTATGGTAGGATTCTTTTCGTTTTGCTCATTTTTTTCCAGACTTCTTCCTGACTGAGTTAGAGTTGGGCTCAGCAAACTTCTGAGAGAAATGTCAGGTCTGAGCTTGTACCATACAAGAAGACCAAGAAGAAATTGAAGTTAGAAGAAGCATACCAGTTATATTTCTATAATTTTATAGTTCATAAAACAGTTTCCTTTCCATATTCTGATTAATGGTCTATAATTAAAATATTATTCTCTGTTTCGTTAATGGGGAAAGTGAGGCTAAGAAAAGGTAAGTGACTTACCCATGACAACACAGCTGGTAAGTGTCCAAATTGAAACTTGAACCCCATTTTTTCTGGCTATGATTCCAGAATTGCTTTCCCCACTTTCCCATAGTGTATCTCTACAGGATCCTAGGAATCTCATGAGATTTCAAGGTTGAAAGGGACCAAAGAGACAAATTAATCCAACCTGCCCCTAAAGAAGGATCCCCACTTCAATATTCCCAAGCTGTGGTGATCCAGTCTTTGCTAGCAGATGTCAGGAGATAGGGATCTAGTGTCTCCAGAGGCAGCTCAATAGATCTGGGGATAGCTCTGATTCTGTGGAATTGAGCAACCTTAAATTGACTTCTTTCTAACTCCTAGTTCTGCCATTGTTTCCCAGGTAGAACAAGTCTGAGGCTTTCCATATGTCGATCCATTAAATATGTGTCTGTATAAGTGAATCTTAGCACCATTAAATGACAGCAGAAGGACCTTAGCATCATAATCCAGTTACCTAAATTTTAAGAATGGGAACTAAAGCCCAGATTGGAGCCAGGCTTGGTTCAATGTGACATTGCTGGTTAGGGGCAGATTCAGAACTGGGGCCCGGTTCTACCCTCTCATGCTGTCTCCTTCATGATTGAAGAGAAGAGTTTGAAAACTTACTCTAAGAAATATCTAGGTAGCATCAGCATGATACCAATGGGAGGCCTTGGACACCCTTGGTTTCAGGATTGTTACATAAAAGGCCAGCACAGGCAGGGCCTCTGCTCCAAAATAAGCCAAAGGATTGTATCTTGCCTCATCAACAGTCCACCTGCTTCTGATTCCAGCCTTGCTCACCCAGGGCGCATCATCCAATATCCAAATACAATTAGGAGCTATTCTTTTGTTCACTCAGGAGCTATTTTCAGCTGATGTTAAAAAGAACTCATCCCATTTGCCTCAATAAAATAGTTGCAAGTATTCCAAGACCTTGCGTTAATGTCTTCAGATGGGTGTTATGAGAAGCTCAGTACTCCCAGAACCACCATAATTTAGTACAAAGAGAAGAAGAACATTCCTGCCTGGAAATGGGCTCCATGTGGTGCAAATGTGCTCTGGCCTGCTGCCCACTCCACATAGATGGAGTGGAATCATCCTACCAATGCTCTGCTCTCAGGCATTTAAATACTTTGATATCTGGATGGCTTCTTGATCCCACCAGGGTAGGTGATCTCACAAATGTTGCAGATGTCAAATCATCCACTTCTCAACCTGTGTGGTCCATGCCAATGTAAGCATCTAGGTGGCACAGTGGTTACAGCAAGGGGCACAGAGTTGGAAAGATCTGAATTCACATCCGTACTTACTAGCTTACCAACTGTGTATCCCTGAGTAAGTCATCTACCTGCTTTCTTCCTCATCGTCTTCATCTGTTAAATGGGGATAATAAGAGCATCTACCTTCCGATGTTGTTGTGACAACAAAACAAGACATTTGTAATATACTTTGCAAACCTTAAAGTGCTATAGAAATATAGCACTACTACTAGAGCTACTATTACTAGTACCAGCATCACGCCTACTAATACTTCTGTTACTACTACTGATACCAGCACTACTAGTACTGGGGCTGCTGCTGCTGCCGCTACTGCTTGCTCAAGCCCTGTTCCATCCCATCTCCTCCAACAGATAGCCCCCTCTGTCATCTTCACTCTTTCATTTATTTTCTTTCTCTCCCAGTCTGCTGTCTCCTTCCCTACTTCCCACAAACCTATGTCTTTCCTACCCTCACTTAATCCATCCATGATCTTATCTCATTTCTCTTCCATCTTTTATATTTAAACTAAAAAAAAGTCTACAATAGATGCCCCCACTTCCTCCCCTTTCACTCTCTTCTTAACTCCTTGAAATTTGGTTTCTGACCTTACCATTCTACCAAAGCTGCTCTCTCCAAATGACCAATGATCCCTTAGTTGCAGAATCCAGTGGCCACTTATCTTTATTCTCCTTGATCTCTCTGTAGCCTTTGAAACTGTTGATCACTCTGTCTCCTTGATACTGTCTCTTCTCCCTAGGTTTTCAGGATGCTGCTGTCCCCTGGTTCTTTTCTTATCTGACTGCTCCTTCCCAACCATGCCCAATAACAGTAGCATTTGCTCCTTGTTACTTCCAGGATCAAATGCAAAGTGCTCTATTTGGCATTCAAAGCCCTTCATTACCCAGCCCCTTCTACCTGTCCAGTCTTCTTATACTGAACTCCCCCAAATGCACACTGCCACCCAGTAAGGCTGGCTCCTGGTTGTTTTATAAACAGGACACTCCATAATCTGGGCATGTTCTCTGGTGATTACACTCTGGAAAGCTCTCCCTCCTCCACTCTACCTACTGATCTCCAAGTCTTCATTTAAATTCCAACTAAAATCTCTTCTTCTACCAAAAGTCCTCCCATTCCCTCTAACTTTCAGCGCCTTATGTCTATTCATCTTGTTTATAGCTTGCTTTGTATAAATTTGTTTTCATTTGTCTCCTTCTTTAGGGTGCAAGCTCCTTGAAGGAAGGGACTGTCTTTTGTCTCTTTTTGTATCCTCAATGCTGGGACAATTAACTCTTTTGTCTCATGCAGTTTTCACTTATGATTTCTTAGAATTTAAATTTGGAAAACCAGCCTTTGGTAAAGCTCATTGGGATTCAAATGCAGCTACTTGACTGTGCCTTTAAACCCTAATCACTCCGGCTTTCACTGGCCCATAATAGGTCCCAGCACAAGCCTTACTTACCCATTGTTTGGAATTTGGTGGCTCCCTAGTGAGTGTAAATAGCCTGACACATAGGAGCTTAATAAATGTTGATTGATTGAGTGATCCTTGTTTTACAGAAGAAACTGAAGCAAAAAAGGATAAGTAACTTTCCCAGGAGCACACAGCTAGTAGGTACTTGAAACCAGACTGGAATTCAGGTCTTCCTGACTCCAGTGTCCTGTCCACTGTATCATCTAATTGCCCCTAAAACTTTCACCTGGAATTTTCAATCTTCTATGGTTTAGTTTTGCCATGATCCATAGCCATTTAATTGCCTTAGAAGGTTTTGCTATCATGTGACTAACATGATAATAGACCTTTTCTACAAACCTCTTAGATCCCAAATCCTGAAACAAAGGAATTTTGCCCAGGTAAAGTAATCAGACCTGATTCCACAAGAAAAAAAAGACATAAATCTCTGATTCCCATCACTTACAATCTCTGTGAATTGTGTCATCCATCATGGACTGATACAGGAGAACTTTAATTCTAAGAGTTTTCACTTTGCATTCGTACCCATATGGTGTAATGTAATGCCAAAAGAAAGGCAACTTCCCAAGGTTCAGAATACCAGCATAGGTGCTCTCTATTTTATTCAGTGACAAACCAAGAACAGAGAAGATCAAAACATGACATCATTCAAAATACAGCATTTACTAAGCGTGATTAAATAATCTCCAAGTACTACCCCACCCCAGGACCTTCCAATCATTCAATCAATTACAAAGTCCCTGTTCTAAATACTTCTCCACCCCTAGGCTATACCTTAATTAAGTCCACCACAAAGCCCCTCTTCTCAAATGGAGATTAGTTTCCAAACATAAGGTCAAAAGTTCCCCACCCCTGGATCACAATTGAATCTACCCCAGAGTTGCATCAAGTTTAAACACAGCACTTAATACCCAAATGGAGCTCTTTTCTTCATCTTGACACGAGGCAAGTTCTCAGCAATCTTAGTTCCTGGGGAGACAAGGCTTAGCAAGGCCATAAGATACATTGCCAGTCCCTCCATGAATTCATCCTCTGTCTGTAGAACAGTCCTAGAACCCCTGAACACATTAGCAAAGCCCTCTCCCAGGATTTCTGTAAACATACAACAAGAAAATCCTTCTTCAGGGCTTCTGAACCAACAGAAAGGCTCCCAGACCCCTGCAACAACAGCACTGTCCTTCACCAGTGGACAGTATTCACTCTGTCTGCAGGACAGTCTCCAGACCCCTGCAACAACAGTACTGTCCCTCACCAGTGGACAGTATTCACTCTCTGTCTGCAGGACAGTCTCAGGGCTTCTTAGTGAACAGCCAGGTTCCAGGACTTCTTCAACAAAAGGACTGTCTTTCACCAGTGGACAAATCTGGCAAAATAACATCAAAACAGACAGACAAAGTACCAGCAAAACAGCCATGTCTCCTCAGTCCTTGGCAGCTCAGGGGGCAGGTCTCAAAAGTCCAGGGCAATTCAAAGCAGCCACCAGCAATTCTCTTAGTCTCTCTCTCTCCACGAGGTGCTGCTACCAAAAAGATCTTCCGCCTCTCTCTTGTGTCTCCAAATCTACTGTCACCAGCTCCTCCCAGTTCAGGACTTTCTTTTCACATCAACAAGCCCATCCCACAGGTGGGATTAACAAACTCTGGGTTTTAACACAGTCAATTTGAAAACCAAGCCAATACAGGGGAATCTTTAATTGCCATTACTATCACATATGGCAATTAAGTCAAGTATTTACCACAAATCATCTTCAAGCTTTGTGGCTGGGGACCCAGCTTACTGATTCCTTCTGACATTGGCTCTGGCCCAGGGGTATGCCAGCTTCTGCTTGAGGGGTCATGGGTCTCCTGGGGGAAAAAAAAGACACATAAGATAAAAAACTACTGAGTACTATAATGGAGGAAAAAATGAAAGAAAATAATTCAGAAATTCTGAGAATAAACACAAAGTATCATTTCATCTCTTCCATTAAAGAAATGTAAAATCAGCTACACCTCAGTCTCCAAGGTACATGATGTCTAAATATTTTAAATCCCTTTAATTTCTATTTTTGCATCACCTACACTGTGTAATACACCCTCTCCCAAAGAACGATTCCTTAAAACAAAAATTAAATGGAAACAGTGAATTGAGACAAAATGTCAAAAGCAGATTATCCAACAAAGTTCTTCTATCTAGAACACATATGGCATCGATAAAAATATTTAAGAACAATAATCATTCCCCAACACAAATATTGCTTCCATTCTAACTCTGTTCACATCACTTTTGGTTGAAAAAGCTTTTAAAATCGAATTTAATAAATGTTTTCCATTTTAGCATATTTATGATCCTCTCTTGATTTGCTTTATTCAATGACTCTCCTCCATCCATAGCTGTGAAAGGTTTTATTTTTCCTGATTCTCTAATTTGCTTAGGCTACGATCTTTTACATTGAGGTCCTCTATTCATTGGATGCTTATTGTGATGATATAGTGTGAAATGTTGGATTAAATCTGGTTTCTGCCAGACTGCTGATCAGTTTCCCTAGAATATAGATTTCCCTCAGGGCTGTTCTAGCAAACCTAAGTGTTGTAATACCACAATCTCAAAGAACAAAATTCTACAAAAAGAAATCCTTAAGTGCCAAGGAGGTGGGCTGGTCATATAATAAGAGTCAGGGATAAAAGGAAGATAATCCTGCTATTCCGTAATGCTAAGAGACATAAGGACAGACTTTGTGATGTTTGAAAGACAGTCTGAGGAAGACTGATAAGAGAATATGTGCAAAAACCATGTAGGAAAAGGGGGTGTAGACAGGCTGCAATTTATACCACTTCAGGGAGCGTTCATACCATTGAGATTACAGACCCATCAAAATAATTGAAGTGTTGTGAATTCATAATGTAGCATATTTGGGGAGGGGGTAGTTAAGGAAATGATCATTTCAAAAGCATACTCCTTTGGGGGAAGCTAGTGAATAGAGTGCCAGCCCCCAAAGTCAGGAGGACCTGAGTTCAAATCCAGTCTCAGGCACTTAACACTTAATTAGCTGTGTGACCTTGGGTAAATCACTTAACTCTTATTGTCTTGCCTTTCCCCCTCCAAAAATAAATAAATAAAAACATCTTCCCTCAGTTTTCCAAAATACTTTCCCTAGCTTATCTCCTCTGAAAAGAGGTGGCTTTTGAAATATGTACTGTGACAAGTGAATCGCAGCCTCACATCTCACATCCTTCAGCAGGCAAAGTGAGCTTTTTTACCAAACTGTTCAACCCAGGGTGGGACAGCGAATCATAAAGCCTTCCCAGAAACCTCTGCTACATACCACCACAGCAGTCCTCAATATATCATCCTCAATCAGGTCTCTAATCCAGTGTCTGGTATGGATTAATTTATAAGAGATGTTATACCCCAGACATACAGAAAATAATCCCCTGGTGCTGGGTCAGCAACTTCAGGGATATAATTCTACAAGTCACAATTAGGCATTGGTTTCTGTCCTAGATATCATGTGCCCTTGTGGAAATTTCTAAAGGTCAGCAAGAAGCCAAAGATGCTTCCACATTTTCTTTCAATCCCACCTTGGAAAGAAACCTTCCCCAGTTCCCTTTAACACTAGTGCTGTCTCCAATTGTCCCCAGTTTATCTTGTTTATAACTGCTTCGTATATGTTGTTGTTCAGTTATTTCAGTCCCATCTGACTCTTTGTGACCCCATTTGGGTTTTTCTTGGCAAAGATACTGGAGAAGTTTGCCATTTCCTTCTCTAGACCATTTTACAGATGAGGAAACTAAGGCAAACAGGATTAAGTGACTTGCCCAGGGTCACATGGCTAGTAAGTGTCTGAGGCTAGATTTGAACTCAGGTCTTCCTGACTCCAGGCCTGGTGTTCTATCCACTGTGCAAACTAGCTGCATTTTGTGCAGTCTTTCGCACCTTTTCTCCCTATTCCTGTGCACTCTTTGAAACCAGGGACTGATTCTGCCTTTGTTTGTGTCCCCAGCACTTAGCACAATTCCTGGCATACAGAAGATGCTTCCTAAATGGTTGTTGACTCATTACTAATTGTCATGTAACCTTGTCCAACTTTGGAACATGAATGTGTACAAAAACAGGGTGCTATCATGGCGGGGGGCGGTATTAGCCAATATCTCTATCCACGATCACACAGAGCGACTAAGAAAGACAAGCAGCTCCAGGGACATTGGGAGAGTCTGCTTTTAGCACAAGTGCTTTATTTCTTTTCTCCTTCACAGCAAAGCCTCAAGCCTTTAATAGGTACTTTCTGTGATTGCCATCTCATCAGTGTCTGCTGCCCAATGCCCCCAGATGAGCGTGGGGATGACGGACTCTGGGGGGAGATTTAAGGGGACCCTCAGGCTCAGGTTGTTAAAGGGCCTTCCCAGGATGACTGGCTAATAAAAGCCACTCTTCTAAATCATACAAGGTACTCAATGGCCAGCGGCCTCCTTCAGGTTCCATCTTTATTTTCTTTTTGTTTTTCTAATATCCTAGCCATAAGGAAGGAGAAGGAAAAGCAGTTATCTCCCTCTATTTGTGTATTTCTGTGGATATGACTAAGCAACATCCCAGCTTGGGATGTTGAGTGTAGGCTGCACTAAGAGAGAGTAAGTTCCCCAAACACATGGCTATAGTCCTGCTGTTCTCTGCCTGCTAAGTCTGAATCTGGCGTATCATTCAGTTCTAAGCAGCACAGATTAAGGAGGACGCTGATATTCTGGACAGCAGCCAGAAGAGGGTAACCGGCATGCTGAAGGCCTAATATTCCATGGCAGATGGCGGGGTCTTAAGGGAACTTTGGACTTTTAGCCAGGGAAAAGTAATGACTCAGCCAGGACATGATTTATCTCTTCAAGTATTTGAGGGGCCATCCCCTGCAGGAGGGATCATATTTGCTCCTCTTTGACTTCTGAGGGCAAAACAAGAAGTAAAGGAAAACAGTTGCAAAAAGGCAGATTTATGTTTGATGTCAGAGGGAAAAAATCTCAACAATTAAAGCCATCCAGAAGAGACATTTGGAACTGGTGACTTTCCCCAACTGGAAACTTCCTACCAGAGGCTGACTGACCACTTGCCTTGTCAATTACATCATAAGGGGTATTTCTTTTGGCCCCATCCTCTGGGTCCTTTCAATCTCTGAACTTCTGTTATTTGGCAATACATGAAGAGTTCCTGATTGGAGATGTACTCTGACTCATTCTTCTCCGAAGTCTCATTCTTTCGTTTGTTTTCTGAGCACACCGGCCAACTTGATGACTGGTAACTCATGAAACAACCAGTCTCTTCAAAGAGCAGAGGTTTCCATTGCTGTGAAAGCCACCTGGGATTAGGGGCATCCTTTTCCTGTATCACGTGGGTTGTGAATTCAAGGTCTTTCTCAGAATGAGACAAATGCTTGAATGTCTTTCTTTTTTATGTAAATAGTATTTTATTTTTCCTAATTACATGTAAAAATAGTTTTCAACATTCATTTTTTATAAGATTGTGAGTTCCAGATTTCTCCCTCACCCCAGTTCCTCTCTCTCCTCCTCAAGACAGCAAACAATCTAATGTAGGTTATACCTGAGCAATCACATGAAACATATTTCTACATTAATTGTAGAATTAGAAGTTATAGAAAAGAAGAATCAGAACAAAAAAGGAAAACCACAGGAAAAAACAGCAACAACAGAGTGACAATCATCTATTTCCATCTGCATTCAGGCTCCATGAGCTCTCTGGATAGGGATGGCATTTTCCATCATGAGTCTTTTAGCATTTTCTTAGATCACTGCCTTGCTGAGAAGAGCCAAGTCTATCAAAGTTGAGCATTGCACAATGTTGCTGTTACTATGTGCAGTGTTCTTCTCATTCTGTTCACTTCAGTCAGCATCAGTTCATGGAAGTTTTTCCAGATTTTTCTGAAGTCTTCCTGCTCATCATTTCTTGTAGCATAATATTATTCCATTACATTCATATACCACAATTTGTTCAGTCATTCCCTATTTGATGGGCATTGAATATCTTCCTTAAACAGATTGAGCACCTGCTATTGGAAAATCTTTTCACTTATGACTGACAATGAAGTTGAAGTAGGTTTGCTATTGGGTTTTGAAAGGAAAAGTATGTTGGCAAGGAGGATGGTTATGAGTGCAGATGGCACATCCAAAACTGTTTGTCTGAACTCAATCAGTGCCCTTAATGAAACAACTTTTCTTTCTGACTTTGCTTTCAAATTATCCAATGACAAAAGAAGTCAATATTAAGGATTGATTTGAAAAGAAACAGACACATCCTAAATCTTTTTTCCTTCTACATTAGTGTATGTCTATCCTTAGGATGATGATTCTGAAACAAGTTTCTTCCTCGATAAAGAAAGTCAGTCAACAGGAACTGTTTAAGTGTTTCACTATGAGATGCTACTCCATTCAGTTATGTTCATTATATTGGCAGACCATGATGTCTCAGGTACCAAAGCTGGCAGGGACCTGAGGCACTGTCCTGTGGTGGAAAATGGTCCAACAGATAGAGTTAGAATGGGTTTCAAGCTCAGTGTTGATACTTACTAGCTGTATTATCTGTGGCCCTCAGTTTCATCATGTATAAAATGAAAAACTTCAATTAGATAAGCCTTCATATACTTTTTATTTCTATATTCTGACAATTCTACATTATCTAGGGTATCACTGTACCTAGTTCCTGGTAATTAACAAATGTTACTTAATAAATGTACATTGAATTGATGAATTAACAGGAAAAGTCTTCAATATTCCAGAAGAAGGATCTTCCAACCTCTCTATCAGAAGTTACTAACATTTTTGTTTGCATAACAGACTCCTTTGAGAGTCTTCTGAAACCAAATACTTCTCAGTCAGCCAGTCAACAAACATTTATGAAACACCTTTTATGTGCCAGCTACTCTGTGAAGTCCTGGGGGTACAAAGAAAGACAAAACAAATAAAACCCCCAGCTTAGTCCATGCCCTCATGGAGCTCACAGTCTAATGGGGGCGACATCTCTTCACAAACAAGATCTATATGGAAAAATGTGGAGATTATCAACAGATTTACTTTCAGAATAACATTTCTAATGTACAAAATAAAGTTGGTTAGATTTTAAAATAAGGTTATATTTCAATATTTATATCTCATTTCTCTACCATCTATTTATTTTCCTGTATCTATCTTTGTATCTAGTTCTGTATGTATGTATTCATATATATCTACCTCACCATCACTCTCCCTCCCTCTCCCTATCTCTCCATTTATCTATATGCTTTCATCATCCTCTCCATCCATCCATCCATCCATCCATCCATTTACAAATATACTACTGTATCAGCAATGCCATATTCACAATGTCTATAGAGATTACAAATATGCTGATATAATTATCCATTACAAAATAC
>NW_027186458.1:7471534-7472888 GCF_028583685.1 Petaurus breviceps papuanus
AGTCCAACGGGGCATGGAAGATCTTTAAATCCCATAACCCTTACAACTACCATCTATCTACCTATATTATAATCTATCTACCTACCTACCATCCATTTTTGTATAGCAAGTTTATGGACCCCAAGTAAAGAACCCCTGGTCTATGAAGAAACTAGGCACATCTCAATAAGCTGATAAAGAACAAAGAGAGCAGAACTAGATGAACAATTTATATAATGACAAAAATGATGTAGGGGAAAAATATTGGAAGGCTTTGGAATTTAGTCAATACCATTATAAAGGAGGAGTCCAGAGGGCTGAAGATAAAGCATGTCACTCACCTCCTGCCTCAGAGGGAAGGAGCTGAAATGTTCCAAAGAGACAGATCTTCCAACGTGCTCAGTGAGGGAGTTGGCTTTTCTGTATACAGGCTTGTTGGAAATGGCTTGGGGTTTCTGTTTATTTATTTGTCTGTCTATCTATCTAATTTTAATGGAGTGCAGGGGAAAGGATAGATTTTTTTTTTAAGTCAAAAACAATTCAAAGAATCTCCTCTCTATTGGAAAGCTTCCAGTGATAGACAGCTCATTACCTCTCAAGGCAGCACACTACTTTTGGAAGGCTTCAATACAACGGAAGTTTTTCTTCCAATCAAGCTGAAACTTGCCACTCTCTGATTTCCATCCATTGTTTGGAGCTGATTATGCTTCTCTGGAACTTGTAGACTTTGTTCTGGCTTCTTCCTTCTGGGGCCAATCAAAACAGGTTTAATCCTTCATTGACAGGATAGCCCTTAAAATACTTAAATCCTGATATCCTATCTGCTTGTTATGTCTTCTTTTTTCTAGGCTAAACATCCCAGTTCCTTCCATTTTTTGAGTAGCCAGACCATCTTGACCACCCTTCTTTGGAAATAGTCCAGCTTGTTAGTATCTTTCCTAAAAACTGTAGCACCAAGCCCTGGACAAAATGTGCCAAATGTAGGCAGACCAAGACTGAGGGCAGTGAGATTATCACTCCTATGATTCTGATCTTGTTAATGCTGCCTAAGATCACATGATTTGATTTGGTTCTTGTATCACTTTTCATCCACAAGTTTCTTTCCAATGTCTCATCAAGGCATTGGAGTGACCCTAGGTTCTTTAAGGCCTTCCTACTGTTCTTCTCCCTACACTACTTATGAAACTCATTTTTTAAATCAAATGTAACTTTTCTCTTCCTTCCTTTCTCCCTCCCTTTTTCCCTCCCTCCTCTTCCTTCCCTTCCTTCTTCTCCTCCTCCTCCTCCTCCTCCCCCTCCTTCCTTCCTTCCTTCCTTCCCCTATTCCTTCCTTCAATCCTTAAAAATTTACTCATATGCACTCTCGTTTCCTTCC
>NW_027186458.1:7472988-7483945 GCF_028583685.1 Petaurus breviceps papuanus
TCCTCCTCCTCCTCCTCCTTCTCCTTCTCCTTCTTCTTCTTCTTCTTCTTCTTCTTCTTCTTCTTCTTCTTCTTCTTCTTCTTCTTCTTCTTCTTCTTCTTCTTCTTCTTCTTCTTCTTCTTCTTCTTCTTCTTCTTCTTCTTCTTCTTCTTCTTCTTCCCCTCCTCCTCCTTCTCCTATGATATCTTTGATATGGGTATATCTCCCTCTACCAGTGCAAATCAGTAACTTTTTGCAACTTAAAATCTTTAGTAGGGAAAGGAAGAAAGGAATTAAGGAAGGAAGGAAGGAAGGAAGGAAGGAAGGAAGGAAGGAAGGAAGGAAGGAGGGAGAGAGAGAGGAAAGATGCAAGCACTTATCAAGTGTCTATTAAGTGCCAGGCACTGCACTAAGTACTTTAAAATTTTTTTTATTTGGGGGCAGCTACGTGGCACAGTGAATAGAGTACCAACCCTGGAATCAGGAGGACCTGAGTTCAAATCTGACCTCAGACACTTAACACTTGGGCAAGTCACTTAACCCCAATTACCCTCCCTTCCCCGCTCCAAAAAGCAAAAAAAAAAAAATTCATTTGATCCTCACAACAATCTTGAGATGTAGCTGTTAGCATTATCATCCCCATTTTACAGATGAGGAAATTGAGACAGACAGAAGTTACGTGACTGGCCGAAGGTAATACAGCTAGAAAGTATCGTAGGCAGTATTTGAAATCTGGTCTTTTTGATTACAGGATAAGCGCTGCATCTACTAGGATACCTATCTACTTCCAAGAGATTAATTGCCATGTATCAGGGGCAGGGCTCAATGCAAAGCCTTTTTGATTCCAAGGCTCTGCCACACCAGCAGTTCTCTAGCTTTTTGTTCTCAGTACATTTTTGCACTCTTAAAATTCTCAAGCACCCCCCTCCCCAGAGAGCTTTTGTTTATGTGGATTGTGTCTATTGATATAGTTTTTTACTTTGTGGATGCCCTGAAAGGGTCTCAAGGAGCTCGAGAGCTCCCCAGATGATACTTTGAGAACCATCGCACTATGCCATGCTGTCCCTCTTTTCTCTCCCTTCTTCCCTCCCTCTCTCTGCTTCTTTGTCTTTGTCTCTCTCACTCTGATTTTTTATTGTTCTATTTGTCAAGAGCTTTTTGAAGTCCTAACCATTCACCGTTTTGGCTGTCCCTCCCAGATTTGTCTTGGCTGAACATTTGATGATTTGAAATGATTCACTTAGTGACCTAATTTCTTGATCATAGTTTCTATTTTATCCTCAACTATAAACCAGTTTACCACTTCTTGAAAATTCAGATTGCATCAACTTAAGTGGCTAAAATGCCAGCTAATTATGCCAACTTGGTTCACCCCCAAATATGAGAAGTGTAAATTGGATGAATGCAGAAAAAAGTTCTCTTTTTGCTTCTGATGTACTATGTGTGTGGAAAATGTTCTTCAAGAAAAACAATGTTTCCTGAGTATATAGAGTGATGATATTAAAAGCTGCTCAACTGTATCTAAGGCCAAGGTTTGTGATGCCCAAGGAGAACATGGCTCAGGTTTAAGTATGAAATAAAAGATCCCTTAAATCAACCCATTAGTTTTATTTGATGTAATATTATAGGTATGCATATGTATGATAACCATGTGTGTGCATGTATCCATGTAAAAATATATGAAAGCATTTTCCATGCTTTCCAAAAGCAGAGAAAGATATAACAACTGATACCAACTTAAATTAAGGAAGTGGACGGAATCAGGAAAACACCAGTAATCATGATTACAATGAAAATGGAAACAATAGCAACCAAATGCTGCAGGGTTAGACATTATGTAAACAACTAGGTGCATAGAAGATATATACAGAGTAGGTAGAAAGTTGTTTGTCCTTCATTCTTGAAGAGGACCACGGCATCAGAAAGATGATGCCATGACTTGCAACTAGATTGGATTTAAGTGAGAAGGGCTGTGCAAAGTCATGAGCCTCACTCTCTCCTCCCGAGTCACCTGAGTTCAGCGGCCAGATATAGATCAGATCAACTGGAGATGGCTCCAGACATCAGCGTTTCTAAGCTAAGATCTTTCCCAGACCTCAGTATATCCTATCTTGAAGCCTCAAAGTATTCTGTTGCATTCATAACGGCCATTCCCTAACCAATAAGTATCCAATTCTTTGCCCCCAAAAAGAGTTGTTATAAATATTTTATTTTCGGTACAAGTGGATCCTTTTCTTCTTTCTTTGAATCATTTTTAAACCTAGCTATTGTTATTGTACAGTTATTTCAGTTGTGTCCTCCAGATGAGTTCTATTATTTTTTCCATCTCTATAATACAGTTCTTTAGTAGTTTGATTGATATGGCACTAAATTAGTCAATTGATTGAGGCACCATTGTCATTTTTATTATATCAACTCAGCAATCATTTATTATTTTGGTTCTAGCCAAGAGCAATTAATATTTTTCCAATTATTTAGATCTGTTTTTATTTGTGTGAAGTGTTTTTTCGTTGTGTTCACATACTTCGTGTATGTGTGTGCATTGTCAAGCAGACTGCCAAATATTTTATCCTGTGATAGTTATTTTAAATGGAATTTCTCCTTCTATCTCTTCCTCTTTTTTGTTGTTTGATAGCATATAGAAATGCTGGTGATTTCATTGGGTTTATTTCATATCCTGCAATTTTGCTGAAGTCATTGTTTCTATTAGGTTTTTTGTTTACTCTAGGGTTTTCTAAGTAAACCATCATGTCACCTGCAAAAAGTGATAGCTTTGTTCCTTATTACCTATGCTTATTCTTTCAATTTCTTTCTTTTATTTTTTTTGCTATAGCTAGGATTTCTAGTATAATATTTCATAGTATTGGTGATAAAGGAATCCCTACATCTCCCCTAATATTATTGGAAAGACGTCTAGTTCTCCTCACAACAGATAATGTAATTGGGTTTAGATACCTAATACTTATCATTTAGAAGAAATATCCATTTCTTTCTGTGCTTTGTGGTGGTTTTTTTAATAACAGATATAGAAGTCATTTATCAGAAGTTTTCTCTGCCATATATTGACCCAATGATATGATTTTTGTTGTTTTTGTTAACATGGTCAATTAAACTTATACTGAACTAATTAAACTAATACTGAACATGCCCTGCATTCATGATATAAATTCAACCTGGTCATAGTGTATGGTCTCTAGGAAACATTGCTGCAATCTCCTTGCTAGTATTTTATTTAAAATTTGTGCACCCACAGAGAATGTGCATCAATTAGGAAAGTTGGTTGAGAGTTTTCTTTTTCTATTTTGACTCCTCCTAGTTTAGGTACCAAGACTATATTTGTGAAGTCCTTTTTTACCTACTTTTTCAAACAGTTTATTTGTATGGGTATTACTCGTTCTTTAAATGTCTGGTAGAATTTACTTGGAAATACATATGGTTCTGGGAATTATTTTTTTCATAGGGAATAGGTTATTAACATTATAAAGAGGAAAATTTAGGCTTGATGTTATGGGAAAAAAACAACAATATTTCCTAGTAATTAGAACTGTTTTTAGAACCAAATTCAAACTGAAAAAGAACTGACTATTTGAGGGAGTGGTGGGTTCCCTCTCATTGAACATCTTTGAGCAGAGGTGGGGTGATTATTATTCAATGCATTGTAGTATGGATTTGGGGGGCAGCAAGGGGGAAAGAGTATGTGAGCTAAATCAGATAGCCATTTATATGCCTTACAACACCAAAATTTAATAATTCTGTGACACTTTCATTGTTTTTATGACTAACAAAGTCTAGCTCCATTCATCAAAGCAATTTACAGAACTTAGAAGGTACGGTTATGATTCCTTGTTATTATATCTCAATTGCAGTCGATTTTGTTTTCAATTCAACCTCACACTGTAATTTAATGTCAAGATGGCCCTTGATTCCTTCTGAGGCTTTCTTTCCAACATCATTGCAACATTCTTTGTTGCTGATACAAGGATACTCCCTTAGTCCTCTGAGAATTTCTTCTCTTTGTGCTCAGAAAAGCTGATCATTTATCAATCCATTCATCATCCCAGCATGTACAGGGGGTAGAGACAAAAAGAAAAACAAAAAGAAATAGTCTTTGCCTTCAAGGATTTGAATTTCCATGGTTCAGTATAATTGGATTCTGAAATAAAACAAAAAGAATCAATTATCATCGTAGAGATATGTATTCAAACTAACAGCCTCCTTTTCCAAGATTGGAGGTCTCTCCCAGAAGTCTCTGCCCTTCTCTCATCCTCAATTTGGTTTAAAACAAGATCAACACTGATTACAATCTCATTTAGTTCTCATTGTCATTTGAAAACCATGGACATTAGATAGAAAACACTGGTGAGGAATTTTTTTCCAAATTGCTGAATTTGCTTACATTCTTTTCTCATAATTCATTATTGGTGACATCTGTTTTATGGAAATGTTTACAAGCATGTCATATACAAGCACATTTAACAAAGTCCTTAATATGGTCCTATTTCACTTTCAATGGGTATAAGCATCTCCAGGTATCTGTTGTGGGGCAACCCCCCACCTCTTATGGAAACACAATGATGTGAAGCAGGATAACCTGGAGTCAGGAAGACCTGAATTCAAATATAGCCTCAGACACTTCCTAGTTACTTGATCCTGGGCAAATCACTTAACCTTTCTCTATCTCAGTTTCCCCATATGTAAAATGAGAGTAATAAGAACACCCACCTACCAGGGTTTTTATGAGGATCAAATGAGAGAGTAATTGTAAAAGGGCTGTGCGAATGTTTTAAGTGCTAGATAGATACTTGCTAACATTATCTCACCCGAACCCACATATTCTCCTGTGATAACTTGCCAGGGTCATCTAAGGCAAATCAGGTTCAGACCACTCCACTACAATGGTGGACTTGAAGATTTTTGCAGTGGTAATAATGAGATCTGGAATTATAAATTCCTTATGATGAACAGTGTGAGATTCATTTAAAACCCCAAAGCAGCAGAAGCTTGGGTGTTTCCTGGTTCTCTACATCCCACAAGCTCTCTTATGCATTCCCACTCAAATAGATTTTAGAAATTGATGGGATTCTACTGGATAAATCCAATATCCATAATTCATTCCTCATTTTAAAAAATTACCTTGTAATCATGACCAAAGGGTGAAATCTCAAACATTCACTTGCATTCTCATCCATATAACAACATACTCTTGTATTTTGATTTAAATGTAATAAGGAGACAGGCCAATGAAGTACTTTCATTACAAGGGGGGGAAAAGTACTAAAAATGGGTGAACATGAAAAATCCTGCCTTCCTCTTCCAAAAGCAAATAATGAGGGCGCAAACTGAATACCTCATGAGTTCTAAGAGCACACAACACAGATAATTTATTCCAGGAGGGGCATCTCAGCAAAAGAAAGGTCATATTTCATTCCAAAAAGTCAGACAACATTTTTTTTTCTATTAAGCACATATGAAGCATTGATAATATGAAACTTTCTGCACAAAACCCATTCTACACACTGCATATATTGTTAGACTTTAATAAAACTCAAAATGCCAGTACTGAGTGTACACATTCATTTATCTCCCTTGAGCTCATTCTGTGCTCTCTTTCCCAAGTTACAGCTGACAGGTCTATGGCATTCTCCTGCCTGACCTCTCTATTAACTGTGACAAGAGAAAGGCAGTAACAGGTGAGCCGTCATGCCCAATGAGGGACTGAGCAGGCAATCTTAGTGGTCATTGCTTCTCTTTCCAGCTCATGAATCAGCACGCATTTATGAAGGGCCTGTGATGTTCCAGGCACCGTGCTGGGCTCTGGAGAAAGGACAAATGGAGTCAATATCTGCTTTCGAGCAAATATCTTTAATAAGCCAAACCAAACCAAAACCAAAACCGTCTCCACAAAATCTTACTCTGATAGCTCAGTATTTGGAGACAGTCCTGGATTGGAGAATATGAAGCCAACAGGGCATAATTTCTGACTAGTGGCAACAAGATGGAAAGGCTAATTCTGGCCCACAGAGAGTGCCTGAGGTTTGTTGCTAGGTCCACCTAGATGGATAAAGAGTGTTGGACCTTTGTCCAGAAGACTTGAGTTCAAATCCTACCCAAGATTGTTGTCAAACTAGTTGTTTGACCCTGGGCAATTGACTTATTCTCTATCTGCCTCAGTTTCCTGATTTGTAAGTTATGAAGAACAATAACAATAGCATCTCCCTCCCAGGATTGTTGTAAAGATGAGATGAGATATTTTTTAAACACTTTGCAAACTTGACCACTTTAAAAGCTAGATGGTAAATTCCTTGATAATGAGAAACTATGAAGAACAAAAGAGCCCTCAGTCCCTTGGGGCTGCCTTCTCCTTCTTTACTGACCATGGCAAGTGCCTGCAAAGGGGAGAGAGGATGACAGGAAGAAGGAGAGTCTTTAGAAGTAGCTGCTCAGTTGTTTCAGGCTTGTCTGACTCTTTGTGACCCCCTGGGGGATGGTCTTAGCAAAGATGTTGGAGTGAAGATGCTCCAGTTTATTTTATGGATGAGGAAACTGACAACAGGGGGAATGACTTTGCCAGGGTCACACAGTCAGAAAGGTGAGTCTTCCTGATTCCAAGTCCAGTCTTTATGTACACAGTGCCATAAGGTTCACAAAGCACTTCATAAATATTATCTCATTTGATTCTCATAACCCTAGGAGGTAGGCACTATTATTATTTCCATTTTACAGATGAGGAAATTGGAGCAAATAAAGGTTAAGTGACTTGCTCAGAGTCACAGAGCTAGTCAGTATCTGAGGCTGGATTTGAGTTTGGGTCTTCCTGACTCCAAGTCCAGTGCTCTATATAAGCTGTTCTGCTAAGGTTGTGCCTTATTAAAGCACACAGAGCTCAAGATAGCTCTAACCAGGCGTTAGCTGCTACCTCTCTGAAGGTGAGACCTGTGAAATAGCAACTATATTTCTTCCATTTACTATTAGAGGGAATGAACTCCATGAGCATTTAAGGACATTCTTCCTCAAAATGAAGCCAGAAAACAAATAAAAGTCAAGTGGCCGATAAGTAGAAGGATGCTTCATGGCTTGGGTTTGCTTAGCAGCACTTATCATGGATACTGTGAGGGGAGATGGCCGAGTGCCTCACAAATGATGCTGCTACTGCAAGGATTCCTTCTTCTGTGTGATGATCCTTCAAAGACTGGGGCACACAACCACATCTGGGGATAAAGCACATCTTCCACCTCTTGACAGAGAGGTGTTGGGATAGAGATGGAGAATGAGACATACATGCTATGCTTGCCCAATGTGTTGGAATATTTTCCTTGACTATGCATGTTTCTTGAAATGGAGGGTTCTATTTTAAAGATTAGTTGGGGATGGAGAGAGAGACAGAGAGAGACAGAGACAGAGACAGAGAGAGAGACAGAGAGAGAGAGAAAGAAAGAGACAGAGAGACAGAGACAGAGAGAGAGACAGAGACAGAGAGACAGACAGAGACAGAGACAGAGAGACAGAGAGACAGAGAGAGACAGAGACAGAGAGAGAGAGACAAAGAGAGACAGAGACAGAGAGACAGAGAGAGACAGAGACAGAGAGACAGAGACAGAGAAAGAGAGACAGAGAGAGAGACAGAGAGACAGAGACTGAGAGAGAGACAGAGACAGAGATGGAGAGAGACAGAGAGAAGGGGAGGGAGAGGGAGAGAGAGAGACAGAGAAAGACAGAGACAGACAGACAGAGAGGAGGGAGAAAGAGAGAGACATGGGGGGAAGAGAAGCGGGCGGTAATGAGAGATTGATCATGTACTCTCTGACTCATATTCAAAATCCCAGTTAGAGGAAGGAGGGGGCAAGATAGGGGCACACGTGGAGCATCTTTAATAGGGAGACAAACAGCAGACCGTGGCTGTCCCCCAGGCAGGGCTTTCCCCCTTCACGTCCCCAGCACCTAGCAAGGGCTTAATGGGAAATGTGGTCATCTGGTGACAGTGGTGATGGGAGCTGTCTAGACCTTGAGGAGAGAAGAAGGGCTTTGAACCATCCCCACTACTTTATTGCTTCTGCTGCTACTACTACTGTTACCCTTCTCATCTCTCCTCCTCCTCCTTCTTCCTCTTCTCTCTCATTCAGTCCTAGACATATATAGACACAGGACTCTGGTGGGGTGTGTATGAAGTAGTGTTCATTATACCCCAAGGTAGCACAGTCTGTTTTTATACAGTATAGATTATAGAGCTCTATTTATATATAGCTCTATTGTTAGCCATGTCTAAATTTCTCTCTTCAACTTCTATCTGTTTACCTTGATTATTCTTTGGTACAACGTAGAGAAAATTGAGTCTCTCTTCCATTTGACAGGTTTTCAGATATTTTTAAAAAGCTGTCATATATATGTATGTATGTATATATACATATATGTGTATACACACACATATATCTATATATCTATATATCTATATATCTATATATATATATATATATATATATATCTCCCACATAAATCTTCTGTAGCCAAAACATCATCAGTTCCTTCCATTGCTCCCAAATTTCTTTTTTTGTTGTTGTTTTTTTGAGGGCAGTTGGGGTTAAGTAACTTGCTCAAGGTCACATAGCTAGTTTTTGTGTTGAGTGTCTGAGGCCGGATTTGAACTCAGGTCCTCCTGACTCCAGGGCTGGTGCTCTATTCACTGCGCCACCTAGCTGCCCCATCTTCTCCACTATCTATGAGCTCATGACCCTTCCCCTTCTTGTCACCTTCCTTTGGATGTCCTCTAGCATGTCACTGTCCTCCTAAATGAGGGCACTCAGAACTGAACACAGTTCTCTAAGTATGTTCTGGCTTGGGAAGGTTGCTGGGGGACTGTCACCATATTCTTTAACACTGTGCTGTCAATGGAGCCAAAATTCAGGTTAGCCTTCCTCATGACCATATTAGCCTGTTGATTCATATCAAGCTTGCAGTTCATGAAAATCTCTGAATCTTTTTCTTCTTTTGGACAAATGGCTGTCTGCTTATTTGCCTCAACTAACTTCTATTTGTATCATTTTAAAAAAAAATCGAAGTGCAAAGCTTCACACTTCTCCTTACCAATTTTCATCCTTACAGGATCTGTTTCCTTCCCCACTGGCATAGGAATCTGTAGGAGACAGAACCCACTTGTGTCTTAGGGAGCTTAGCTTGATTCCATTGTATGGCTTCCTCCCTGTTTGCCTTGTGATCCTGAAGCTACTGAATGTGCCACTATTTGGTTTCTGATTTCTGCCTGGTCCACTGAGAGAATTCCCTGGCTGGGGGGTCTGAGCTGAGTATTACCCCACCACTGAAGCTAAGAAGCAATGTGCTTCCAGAGTTACACACAGGCAGTCTGGCTAATAGATAAATGGGTTTTAATAACTCAAAGAAATATAAACAATGATTGAATGACTGGAAAATTGATTAAGAGTCTCAATCCCAGAGAGGAAATGGCCCATTGCTGTAATTAGAGAAGCCCTGCAGAGGCATGAGGACCAGTTGAAAGGTAGTGGCAGCAGTCAGTCTGCCACATCAACAGTATGCAAGGGTGGCTTTCACTGGAGCATTGAAGGGGGAGAAAGGATCATTGTAGGGAAATGGGGTATTTCATTACACTGGCTAACGTTGGTCCATGTCCATGATTCAGTGTACTCCAAGAAGGAAAAAGAGACTCTGTCGATGTGAGTTTGGGAATGGTGGGCCATAATTCTTTGAGGTTGCTATGAAAGATTTACATCTCGATGTCTCTCCTTTACAATAATGCAATGCTTAGCAAGGAAGCAATTGGGATAGTGTGGATCCTTCACAGGATATGGAGCTCAAAAGAACTACCACCTCCTTTCACAGAAGTTACTTCAACTCTCTGGTCCTCTTACGATAGCCAGCATGGATGCAATGCTTTAAGCTTTAGAGAGCACTTTACATACGTTAGTGATCTCCTTTGATCCTCCCCAAACCATCCAAGGGAGTTGCCTTTATTATCCCTAAATTACATGTGGGGAAACTGAGGCTGAGAAAGTTTAAATGACTTGACTAGACACACACCTAAATAGTATCTGAGGCAGGATGTGAATCATAAACTCCCGACTCCAAGTCTCCTGCTCTCACCCCTTCTGTCAGTATCATCCACTAGTGAGGAACCAATTTAGAGAACTTTAGCTCCTCTGATTCGGGCTCCCCCAGTATTCCCATCACAGCATATTGCCTCCTTGGGTCCTTGGACAATGCTCTGAATTTTCCTATAGGCATTGCAGTAAGGCTTAGTGGCAGCCCTGGCTTCAATCCTTACATGACAATAATCAGAGAGGAGTTTCTGCCTGCATAAGCTGAATGGAGTGTTTGGGGGGGGGGTGACCCACCAATGCCTGTGCTCCTTCTTTCATTGCTCCCCTTAGCGACCTTAGGACTAACACCTCTGCTGCATTCCCCACTCCTTGCTCTGAATGTAGTGTCCTTCTGGGTAAATGGGGTCCTGGGCTGCCATCATCCATCTGCCACTGAAGATCTTCCAAACATTATTAATAAAATCCAAACCATGAAATTCAGTCACAATCAGTTCATTCCACACTAGGCAAACTTGAGGGTCCTTGACACACATGTCAAGTGGAATGGCGGAATCTCACATCAGGCATTGGCATCCATTGGCCTCCTCTGGTGCACAGCAGGAGTGAACCACAGCTCACTTATAACCAGCCAGAGCTTAAAGAGGAAGAAAAAATCAAGAAATGCTGAAAACGTTAAAAAAAATCACATAGAAAGTATCTTTATGTTACAGACACTGAGGAGGGAGTGACACCTTTATTGTCTCAATGTGTTTCCCTAGGGAGGGACCCCTGAAAACACTATCTTCCTTTTCATCCTTTCCTAAACACTGGCCCCAAACACACACACACACACACACACACACACACACACACACACACAGAAACAGAGACAGAGAGACAGAGAGAGAGAGAGAGAGAGAGAGAGAGAGAGA
>NW_027186458.1:7484045-7492841 GCF_028583685.1 Petaurus breviceps papuanus
TGAACTCAGGTTCTCCTGACTCCAGGGCCAGTGCTCTATTCACTAAAGTAAATTTTTGACACTAATTTGTTTCATATTAAACCTAATTTCACAGTTTTATATGCCATATTGTACAGAAAAGAGAGAGAGAGAGAGAGAGAGAGAGAGAGAAAGGAGAGCATTGTTTCCACAAGACCATTGGTGGTCTTTGAAGCCAAACCTAAACCAACCCAGAATATAATGTCTCCCCACTGGCCATTGCTGATGCAAACCTGAACTCCTTTTGGGACAGTCATTGCAGTGACTGTTCTTAGAACTTCCTCTATACCTTGTGCACAGTTCTTTGAGGCTTAACAACCATCCTCTCGTGTCACAGTGCTCATTCCTTTGCAGAAGAAGACCAACAGAAGGTTTCCTTCAATTGGAGGAAAAGGGTGTGTTCTCCCAAGGATTTGCTCTAATTCCCAAAGTGCTAAGGAGCCAGAAGAGTGAGTAATGCTTCTTTCCACTTTAACTTTCTACTAAATAGTGACAGCTGCCACTCACACCACTAGTTACAGGAAGAGAAGGGGGGATGGGTTTGTCATTTGGCAAGGGTGCACGATACTCCCTGGTTCCTCTTATTTCAGTAGAAATTGATGAAAGATTCCATCCAGGGTGTTGGGTCCAATTTTTTTAGTCAAACTTATGATGAGTCATGGGTAAGATGCCATGGCTGGCCAGGCATGGATGGTTTGTGATACTTAGAAGGAACAGATACATACATTTTTAAAACTAGACCTATCATCTCTTCTGAATGCATATAAAAATTATTAGTCCAATAGTTCTCTTTGTTTGATTTATCCTTCCCTTATTTAAGTATTAGAATAATATGTGTCTCATCAACAGAGTTGGTCAGAATGTTTTTAACATTAATTCTAGGCCTAATTTGCATAGCTATAGCTTGGTCTTTAAATATTTGATAACTTTCACCTTTAAGTCTTTTCCTGTCATAGTTCCAAATGAGAGCTAGTGAAATTGCATTTTCTAAGTCTGCAATGCTTCACAGATGATCGGTCTTAGTTGATCCTCATGTGAGACACCTTCTAAAAACATTTTTTAAAACTCAGTTGTTCCTTCTTTTATGAACTGATGCTGCTCATGAATGTCTACCATTGGCTGCAGGTGTGCACTGAATCTTTGTAGATTCACACATTGAAACCAGCACCACTTTTTGGATACTTGAGATTAGACCACCCTCATGACCAAGTGCCTCCCTATCATTTTATAGGAAAATAAAAGTCCCTCAAAATGGAATTAAGGCAGCAGTAAGACAGGCTGAAGGGCAGGATGGGAGGAGGGAAAAAAAGGACAGTGGTGACAGTAATTATAGATTCGTGATTTTAATTTTGAGAATTAGAAATTTACTAACCCCAAAACTCTGTGACACTTCTTTTCTAGTACAGATAGCATAGAGTCTATGGAAGAATGGGCTGAATCGTAGACATTATATGTGGCAAAGGCATATCTCACAGGTCCTGGAAGGCCTTTGGCTGTAATTCTCAATGTATGGTGCTGACACATGGCACCATCTTCATAGATTCAAGTATCTGTTTATAACCAAAGTGATCTCCCTAAAGTGCAGGTGTGCCCAAGCTCAATAAACTCTCATGGCTCCACATTACCTTTAGGATCAAGTCTAAAATGTTCTATTTGGCTATTAAAGCTCTTTACAACCTGGCCAATTCCTACCGTTCCTGTCTTCTTAAATGTCTTATTCATACTCCCTTCTACCTAAGGTTGGGAACATTGTCTTTCTTCCTTTTCTTGCCCATCATGTTCTCTCTCCTGACTCTGTCTCTGTGCTGTTTTGCCAGCTTTACCCTATGCCTTGAAGACTCTCTGTCCTCACTCCACCTTCTGGTTTCCATGGCTTCCTTCTACACTCAGTGCTATTCTCACCTTCTGCAAGGGGCCTTTCCCAGTCTTAGCCTCCTCTGAGATCACCTCCTGTTAACACTTTGTCTATTTATTTGTGCAAGGTTTTTGCTTGCTGTCTCCCATGTTAGACGGTGAGCTCCTTGAGATCAGGGTTATATTTTTGCCTCTCTTTACATCTTGCTTAGCATCATGCCTGACACAAAGTAAGATAGTGGAGGAGTGAAGGGCCTGCTATGGTCAGTGGGGTCACAAAGAGTAAGCCATGACTGGACAACAAAAGGTTCCTAATACATATTCTTTGACTGATTAAGAAAATTTCGAGCAATTTTCCGTTCATTTTTTCATTGGCTTTTTTGACCTCCTAGATATAAGAAAGGCACAAATTCAAGATCAGAGTTACGAGGACAGCCAGGTAGTAGCCTCTGTCTTCAAGAAGGTCATATTCTCCTGGCGATTACAATAAAGGTGCAAATAAGCAAATGCAAAGGAATTGGAACATTCCCAAAGCAGTTACTTCAAAGAGCAGAAGGCACCAATCATCAGACCAAGAGGTGCTTTATGGGGGAGAGAAAGCAGGATTTGAAGGCAGAGTATCTGAGCCAAGTACCTGATGAGAGAGAACTAAAAAAGCGTATTGTAAATTGTGGAGGCAGGAAATTGACTGATTGGGGTTGACCCCAGAGATGTAAAGGGAGTATACAATTTGTCAGAAAATGGAGAGGGGGAGGTGTGGAAAGGAAGGAAAAAAATTGGAACCCCAAATTTTTTAAAAATTGGGGTGGAGCCAAGATGGCAGCAGAGAAGCAGGAAAACTCCCTATGCCCCCTCCATTACCACCTCAAATACCTATAAAAATGACTCTAAACAAACTTTAGGGCTACAGAACCCACAAGTGACAGAGAGAAACAAACCTCCTGCTGAACACAGCCCAGCAGGCTGACAAGAAGGGTCCATTGCAGCACGCTGGGAGCCAAGACCAGCCCCATGTGAGTCTCTGGTTTTATTCTCAGAGCAGCCATGATGAGCACCACCTGGAGGGACTTCAGGAGAGTGGATCACCAGCAGTGTGGTGGTTGCCAGAATTATCAATCCATAAATTCCAAAGACAAAGTAAGAGGTCGGTGGACTTTGGGAACAGGGAATGGAGGAGTATGGTCCAGCCTCTGCCCCTTAGAGGGAGAAGCAGCTGAAGCACAGTGGTCACAGCCCATGGCTGCTTCAGAGCTCCTGGCCTGCAGATTGTAGGGGTACCAAGCAACCATTCTGAGGGGTAAGCACTCTTGCTTTAATCTGCTTGGATTTGGATTGCTGTCTAGGGTGGAGGTCCTGAGTGGCATAACCAGTGTGCTAGAACCAGTGGAGGATTTTGAGAGGGCTCCCAACTAATATCTCTGGCAGCTGCAAAAACCCCAGCAATTTGGGACAAAGCTCCCCTTTCTGGAAGCAGTGTTCTACTGTGGCAAAAACTCAAAATTCAAGTAATTGAGTGGCAACATGAGCAAGCAAAGCAAACAAAGCAGGCACAGCAATCTTACATTGGATTCCTTTTTTGGGGGACAAAAAGGATCAAAGCATGGAATGGCAGGAAGACAGTGAAGTCAGAACTCCTGCACCAAAAGCTTCCAAAAAATATGAACTGATTACAGGCCATAGAGGAGCTTAAAAAGGATTTTGAAAGCCAAATAAGAGAAGTGGAGGAAAAATTGGGAAGAGAAATGAGAATGATGCAAGAAAATCATGAAAAGAGAGTCAACAAGCTGACTGAAGAAAATGACACCTTAAAAATAGACTAACTGAAGGGGCAAAAGAGGCTCAAAAAGCCAATGAGAAGAATGCCTTAAAAAGCTGAATCTGCCAGATGGAAAAAGAATCTCAAAAGCTCACTGAAGAGAATAATTCCTTCAGAATTCGATTGGAGCAAATGGAAGCTAGAGACTATGAGAAATCAAGATACTATTAAACAGATCCAAACAAATGAAAAAATAGAAGGCAATATAAAATATCTCATTGGGAAAACCATGGACCTGGAAAATAGCTGCAGGAGAGATATTTTTAAAATTATTGGACTACCTGAAAGCCATGATAAAAAAAAGAACCCAGAAATCATCCTTCAAGAAAATCTCAAGGAAAATTTCCCTGATGAACCAGAGGGCAAACTAGAGGTTGAAAGAATCCACCAATCACCTTTTGAAAAAGATCCCCAAAAGAAGACTTCTAGGAATATTATAGCCAGATTCCTGAGTTCTCATATCAAGGAGAAAACATTACAAGCAGCCAAGGAGAAAATATTACAAGCATCCAAGAAGAAACAATTTGAATATTGTGGAAACACAGGATAACACAGGATCTGGCAACTTCTACACTGAGGGATCAAAGGGCTTGGAATATGATATTCTGGGGGTCAAAGGAGCTGGGATTAAAACCAAGAATCACCTACCCAGCAAAACTGAGTATCATGTTTCAGGAGAAAATATGGTCATTCAATGGAATAGAAAACTTTCAAGCATTCTTGATGAAAAAACCAGGGTTGAATGGGAAATTTGACATTTAGCTACAAGAAGCAAGAGAAGCATGAGAAGGTAAACAGGGAAAAGAAATCATAAGGAACTTATCAAAGTGAAACTATTTACATTCCTACATGGAAAAATGATACTTGTAACTTATGAAACTTTTCTTATTATGAGAATAGTTGAAGGGAATAAAAATGTGTATATGTATGTGTATATATATGCATACATACATATATATGTCTATATAGAAGGATATATGGGTATATGAATACATATGTGAGTGTGCATATATATGTGTACAGGTATACATAGACAGAGGGCACAGGACCAATTGAGTGGGAAGGGATGATACTTAAAAAAGGTGAAATTGAGAGGTAAGAGTGGAATATAATGAGAGGAGATGGGGAGAGACAGAATGGGGTAAATTATCTCATATAGAACAGGCAAGGGAAAGCTGTTACAGTGGAGGGGAAGAGGAAGGCAAAAGTCAACCTTACTTTCATTGAATTTGGCTTAGGGAGGGAATGACATACACACTAAATATGGTATCACCCTACAGAAGAATAGGGGGGAAGGGGATTAGAGGGGCGATGATGGAGGAGATAGCAGGTTGGTGGGGGAGGGAAGTTGGAAGCACAACTTTTGAAAAGGGACAGGGTCAAAGTAGAGAATAGAACAAGTGGGGGTGGAATGGGATGGAGGGAAATATAGTCAGTCTTTCACAATATATCCACCATGGAAATGTTTTGCCTAGCTACACATGTACAACCTATATTGAATCACTTATCTTCCCAATAAGGGTGGCTGATGAGGGAGGAAGGTAAAGAATCTGGAATTCAAAGTTTTAAAATCAAATGTTTAAAATATATATATATATATATATATATATATATTTTTTTTTTACATGTAACTTGGAAATAAGATATACAGGCACCAGGATATAGAGATCCATCCTGTCCTACTGGAAAGTCAGAGGGGGGATGGGGGAGGATATAGGAGAGAATAGATTGGGGGAGGGGGTATACAGTGGGATCACTGTTTTGGGGTGGTGGATAGGGGAAAGATGGGGAGAAAATTTTAACTAAAAATCTTGTGGAAATTAATGATGTAAACTAAAATAAACATAAAATTTAATTTTAAAAGAGTGTTAAAATTGTCTTTCTATGTAATTGGGAAAATAAAATATCTTTAAAAAGGCTAGAAAATTAAATATAGGCTGTGGTAACACTGTGGGGGACTTTAAATGCCACATTTGAATTTGTATTTTACATGAAGGAAGCCATAAAACCTTCTTGCAAAGGACCATGAAAATCAGAACTAGTATTTCGGTAGATTACTATGGTAGACAGAAAGGAGTAGACTTAAACAGGGAGGTCAAATAAAAGGTTATTTTAATAGTAAGAGATAAAGACTTGAATGAGGTGATGGCTGAGTAGAGTAAAGGGACCAGAGGCAAGATATATTGGGGAAGTAGATTGACAAGAGAATCCATTGGGGGGAAAGAATGACTCTCATTCAACAGCAGAGCCATGCTTTGAATATAAGTATCCTAAATGAAAATTCTGTGTTTTTTCCTTTGCACAAAACAAGGCTGAAACTACAGTCTAGTCTTAGACTAGCTTTAAAACTTGGTCTTAAAGAGGAACCTTGAAAGAATGTTCCTTGGGTGCTAAGTAGTCACTTCACTCTTTCTTTCAGATCTCCAACCAGGAGGAAGCCACCATCATGCATGTTTCAGGGGTGATGGATGTTCAGATATGGGTTTGTCCAGGTATCCTCTGAAAGTACTTCTAAATTAGAGTCTATCATTCAAGGATACCTCATTTTACCATTGAGAAAATAGGCTGAAACAAAGATAATGTCTTCCTCAAAGTCCCACAGCTAGCAGAGGAAGTTGCTGACTGGAAGCCTGATCTCCCAACTCCAAATTCTTGTCACATGGTCCAACAGTCCCCATGAAGGATTCCGGATTTAGGTGGTCATCTCCAATTATAAGCCAAATAAACCTGTGCAGAAATAAGGGAGTCTTGTTGACTGAGCTTCCTAAAGGTTTTCTCTAAGAGTGAGATGTAGCCTATGGGGGCTTGCAAGGATCCCTTCTTTTTTACTTTCAGTCTGCTTCAGGGGCAGCTGTCTAAGCTCATCACAAAGCTAGTCACGGATTTCTTGATTGGTTAAATTAGATAATCACTCTTTTGTCAATAGTTAATGTCTAATTTTCATCCTCACTCTGACAACCGATGATTCCATGGGTGAGCTCTGACTGTGTGGAAGTGTTTTAGTAGCTGAGATAAACAATATTGTTGCTTTGGTCCAAACTGTGAGTTTGTCATTGAAGGGAATGTTGCATGAAGAAGCTTCATCTGCCACTCTGACTGGTACTCACTCGGCAAGTTAGAGAGTTGCCTGAGGCACTGAGAGACTGAGTGGATTGCCCAGGATTTTAGAGCCAATATGTGATGGAGGGGAATCTGAACCCAAGCCTTCCTGACTCCAAAGCCAGCCCTCTCTCTATCTTTCTCACCACATTGCCTCTCAAAATAAATAATAAAATTGTATCTAGAGTAAATCATGTGTGAGACTGGAGAAACGAATCCCCAAATTAGTGATAGTATAAAACACAGCTAATGCCCATCATTTAGCCTAATTGACTGTTCATATAACACCCAGTAGGAAGAGTTTGATTCATTTTCCACTGTAGTGGAGAATAATGAATTTCTGTGCTGAAAATATGGGAATAACTAACAGGTTTATTGGCTGAATTTATAATCTCAACAAATGGTGCATGACACAAAACAATCCACTGGAGGGATATCTCTTAGGCATGTTGTCATTTTGCTATCATTCAGCCTGAACCATGGTGGCAAATTCCTGTACAAGACAAAACTGGGATTAGTAAATATGATCATTAGGACGTAGCTCTGATCGCCTTGTTAACAACTCAGCACTCATCTTCCCAGTTAAGAAGAATCGTGCTACAATCCTCCTGTTTTCATGATCTTTTGTAGATTAATGACATGAAAACAGATTGTTATGGCACCTTGGGGACCCTTATGCTATACCTGGATCTGGAACTAAGAAAATGTGGAGTGGAAAAGTTTGTTTTTCGTGATCTTTCACAGCCCTGGCAGTGGCCCTCCTTCTCACTTCCTCTTTAGTCTACCTTGCCTGCTTACTAAGTGCCCAGAGGCTGCAGGCAAGTGCCTTGTTTCCCCCTTCAGCCATATTCTTCCCTGGGCAATGCTTTAAGCTCCCTCCCAAACTTCCTGGACCACCCACAGCTACCAAGCTGAAATCTTTCCTCCATCACATTCTCTTTGGGGGCATTGTCACACTCTACCTTCCTTCCTTCAGACATAGGTCAGACCCTTCAGCTTCTACAGATAACACTTCTACATTTTACCTTGAGCTCATTTTGTTCCTTTTTCCACTCTGTAGTCAGTCAAAAAGTATTTATTAAGTACGTACTATATGTCAGGCACTGTGCTAAGAACTGGGAACACAAAGGAAGGTCAGAAATAAAGTTTAAAAAAGAAAACAACCAGTGCCTGCTCTCAAGGAACTCATAGTGTAATTAACGAGAACATAGCCATGTGTGAACAACTATGTACAAATAAAATATATGCAGATACATCAGAAGGTGGTCTCAGAAGGATGTTGGTAAGATTAAGGAAGATGAAAGGTCTCTTACAAAAGCCAGAGCTTTAGCTGAGACTTGAAGCAAGGCAGGGAACAAGGATGTGGAGAGGCGGAGCCAGAGAGTTCCCGGTCCTGTGGGCCAAGGTTTCTTTCTTTTTTTTTTTGCAGGACAATTGGGGTTAAGTGACTTGCCCAAAGTCACACAGCTAGTTTTTCTGTTAAGTGTGTGAGGCCAAATTTCAACTCAGGTCCTCCTGACTCCAGGGCCATTGCTCTATTCACCGTGCTACCTAGCCATCCCAAGGACCAAGGATTCTTAATGTTATGATTGTCATAGGCCTTTTGGCTGTCTGATAAAAACTTTGGATCCCTTCTCATAATCAGGTTTTTAAAGGAACAAATAAAAGAAACCAAAGATTTGGGAAAATAAGGATGTAATTTTTTTCCCCCCAATTCAAGTTCATGGACTCTGACATCTATCACCCATGTACTCCAAGTTAAGAAGACCTGCTTAAGGAATAGTAATCGTGATCTCAGAAAAAACAAAGCCAAAATTAAACCTAAATGAAAGAGATAATCAGAGAAACCACATTTTGGCAAAAGGTACCATAAATATATTTCATTTTCCTTTCTTATTATGCATTTGAATTTTAGTATTTAAGTCTGAAATTAAAAAAAAAGATTAAAAAACAAAATAAAAGGTTGTAAGGGTTATGGGATTTAAAGATCTTCCATGCCCCGTTGGACT
>NW_027186458.1:7497841-7534484 GCF_028583685.1 Petaurus breviceps papuanus
ATCTCTATAGGCATTGTGAATATGGCATTGCTGATACATTTGGCGACCAGGATGGGATCACAAAATGTCAGGCCTCTATTTGGAAGCAGTGGGGCTTTAGAGGGAGAAATGGCTATTCCAGGATGGGAGGATTTGCCTTATTCCTCTCTAGCCAGAGAATGGGCTAAAAGCACAGGGCCCTGTGAAAACTGGGAACCAAGGCTAAAAGAGAGAGAACCTGGAGATTTGGAAAGATGTTTGAAAGCAATACCCATAGAACCAGGCAAAGAACTGGCAGGAGTGTGCAGGAGAGGCTGGGTGCTGCTAACAAGTTATCGCCTTATGTGTAAAAGTAGGGATAAGCTGCTGAAGGAAAGAGCTCAGATGGCTAGGGAGTCAGCTGGTTTGCCTGAGGATTCTTCTGTGTCACAGCACTCAGAAGAGCAAACTGGAGGGACTCCAGTCCAGGAGCAAGCTACTGTTCATGTAGCTAAAAGGAAGCAAAAAACTAGCAGAACGAATGTGCATGCAGCTTTTGTACAGGCTGGGCAGAGTTGCCCTGACAGCTTCCAGGAGAATGTGTGTGAGGAGAATGGAGCAAGGTTAGATGAGGAGTCTTCTAATGTAGAAGCTCTCCCCATACGAAGAAGAAGACAGGAGAGCCACCGAGGCAAAACAGAGTCCAGGGAGATAATTGAGGATTTCACTCAACAGGAGATCACTGATATATTGAGTAGATTTACCCAAAGAATGGGGGAGTCTTTAGTGTCTTGGATAGTAAGAATCACTGATGAAGGCGCCGGAGGAATAACACTGGACAGTGAGGACTGTTTAAAATTCATAAGTATCAGTCAGAATCCTTTTGTACACCAGGCTTTTAGGGATCACCATATGCAAGGAGGAAATAATAAAACGAATCTTCTAGCTTTAGCTGCAGAAGGTTGCACAAAGCAATATCCAACTGAATCTATGTGGCCTAGGGGAGACAGACCCTGGTACTCACTTAGAGACTGTATGAGAAAACTAAAGGAGGAGGTAATGAAAACTGCTATCCTGATTGGAGATGCAAATGCATATTATGATACCCCCCTAGGAGTTCCTCATAGAAATATCATAGTGAAGACAGCTCCTCCTGCATATAAGCACCTAATTCTGACTCTGTTAATTGGAGAAATAGGGCACCCTCTTTCAGAGGTGCTGGATAAGATTTCACAATTAAGCGATTTAGGGGAATGGGAAAAAGACAAATTGCCTCGAGAGAGAAGAGTAAACAGCCAGAGGATTCAGAGACAAAATAGACCAACAAGAACGGAACTGTTTACTGCTCTATTAAGAGCTGGGGTGGACTTCAGAAGAATAGATGGTATTCCAACTGAAGAGCTGCATAAGCTGTACCAAGAAAAGGTACTTAGCATTAGAATGAACAGGGAAGCAGGAACCACCCCTGCAGGTATTTCTGAATCTGAATCTTTGTATCCAAGTTTGCCCCACCTTCAGGGGGAATAGGAGATAGGCCAAGCCCCAGCCCAGATAAAAGAAATATGCAGAAGAGATTGCAGACCCCATATTGGTTTAACAATATATTGGAAGAATGGATCAACTACTGTGACTAGGGCACTGATTGATACTGGGGCTGAGGCCACACTTATCTATGGAAACCCTGATAAGTTTAAACATGGAACTCCTATTACCATCACGGGTCTAGGAGGTGCTGAAATATCAGCCAGACAGGTTAAAATAACAATGAAAATTGGGCAGTTACCTAAGAAAGAATATACTGTGGTTGTTGTACCCATTCCTGAATACATCATTGGGATAGATGTATTGAGAGGCATGACACTGAATTTACCTGAAGGGAGATACCAATTTGCTGTGAGGAAGATAGGAATTAATACAGTTTTAGTGGGAAAACTAAAAATGGACCCAATCACTTTACCTGAACCTTCTGAAGTAATTACTTTAAAACAGTATCGTGTGCCAGGTGGGCAAGATGAAATTACCACTACTATAAAGGAATATGTTGAAGCAGGAGTGTTGGTCCCTACAACCACAAGATGGAATAATCCTGTCTGGCCAGTAAGAAAATCAGATGGGACATGGAGAATGACTGTGGATTATAGACAGTTGAATAAGGTGACTCCTTCTTTGTATGCTGCTGTTCCAGATACCATCACCTTAATAGAAAGGATCCAGAAATATGATGGGACTTGGTATGCAGTTATTGACTTGGCAAATGTCTTCTTCACCATCCCAATAGACCCTAAACAATGGGACCACTTCGCTTTCACTTGGCAGGGTAGACAATATACTTTCACCCGCTTGCCACAAGGGTACATACATAGCCCCACTATTTGTCACAGGATTGTGGCTGAACAGTTGGATGAATTAAAGCTACCTGGTGTACAGCTTACCCACTACATTGATGATATCATGATACAGGGAAAAGATGCGAAAGTAGTGGAAAGGAGTTTGACCCTTCTAATTGAGCATATGAAAAGTAAAGGGTGGGAAATTAACCCTGCAAAGGTTCAAGGACCAGCTCAAAATGTGAAATTTTTGGGTATACAATGGAACAAGGGGCTAAGGGAGATTCTTCCTCAAGCCCGACAAAAGATTCAGGATTTTCCTACCCCTATCAATAAGAAGGAGGCCCAAAAGTTCATAGGATTGTTTGGATACTGGAGGCACCACATTCCACATTTGGGACAGATTTTAAAACCTTTATATAGAGTCACACGGAAGAAATATGAATTCGATTGGGGACTTGAGCAGAGTAAAGCTTTTGAAGAAGCCAAGGCTGCCATACAATTGGCCCTAGATTTGTGGCCCATGCAAAATGGTCCAGTGGAATTGCAAGTGACTGTACAAGATGATTATGCAAACTGGAGCTTATGGCAAAAACAACAAAGCCGAAATGTACCTTTGGGATTTTGGTGTAGGAAACTCCCTTCATCTGGAGTCCAGTATACACCTTTTGAAAAGCAGTTGTTAGCTGCATATTGGGCTTTGGTGGAGACTGAACAACTGACTCTGGGCCATGAAGTGATATTAAGACCTGGAATCCCAATTATGACCTGGGTAATGAGTACCCCAGCTTCTCACAGAATTGGACATGCCCAAGAGGCTAGTATAATCAAATGGAAGTGGTATATTCAAAATAGAGCGAAAACAGGCAAAAGTGGAGTCTCTGCTCTACATGAATCTGTAGCAAACATAGAAATTGAGAGGAATGACACACCCCCTGAGCCAAAGCAACAGTTGGTAAAGTCCACTGTACAGTGGAATGAGGGATATGATGTACTAACTGAGGAACAAAAGGACTGTCTTTCACCAGTGGACAAATCTGGCAAAACAACATCAAAACAGACAGACAAAGTACCAGCAAAACAGCCATGTCTCCTCAGTCCTTGGCAGCTCAGGGGGCAGGTCTCAAAAGTCCAGGGCAATTCAAAGCGGCCACCAGCAATTCTCTTAGTCTCTCTCTCTCTCCACGAGGTGCTGCTTCCAAAAAGATCTTCCGCCTCTCTCTAGTGTCTCTCCAAATCTACCTCACCAGCTCCTCCCAGTTCAGGACTTTCTTTTCACATCAACAAGCCCATCCCACAGGTGGGATTAACAAGCTCTGGGTTTTAACACAATCAATTTGAAAACCAAGCCAATACAGGGGAATCTTTAATTGCCATTACTATCACAAAGGTACCATAGACAGTGAAGTAATATTGAAAAAAAAATACATCAAGTTTTTCTGATAAAGCCTTCATTTCTCAAATATACAGGTACATGTCAAATTTATAAAAGTAAAAATCATTCCTTAATATGAGAAATGGGCAAAGGACATGAACAGGCAGTTTTCGGAAGAAGAAATCAAAGCTATCTATAGTCATATAAAAATGCTCTAAATTCCTATTGATCAGAGAAATGCAAATTAAAACAGCTCTAAAGTACAACATCATCCCTCTCAGAAATGATAAGTGCTGGAAGGGATGAGGGGAATAGGTACATTAATGACTGCTGGAGGACTAATGCACTGGTTTAACCATTCTGGACTTCCAGGAGGTGTGAGATATGTCTTTACCACCTATGCTCCCTATGTATGTGAGCCCATTCTCCCATGGACTCTCTACTCTGTGTCTAGATGAAGAGTGTCAATATTGACACAAGCCACTCACTAGCTGTGTGGACCTGGGCAAATGACTTATTCTCTCTCAGCCTCAGTTCCCTCACCTCAGAAATGGGGATAATCACAATATCTACTTCCACAGGTTGTGAAGATGAGATATTTGTAAGGTACTTTGTAAATGTTAATGTGGTAGATAAATGCTAGCTATTATTATCATTGTTTTTAATGTTAGGTGGCTGTTGGTACCTGGTATAAAATAACCATCATTCATATGACACTGTATAGAATACAAAGCATTTTACAGTCATTATTTCTCTTGAGTCTCATGATAGCCCTTGTGAGATATTACTACCATGCTTACTTTACAAAAGAGGAAATCAAGGCATGAAGAGGGGAAGAAATATGCCCAGTGTTGCCCAGTGAGCACCAGAGGCAGAGTGAGAAGCCAGGTCTTTGTGGCTCCAAGGCCAGCCCTCTATCCCTTATATCACACTGACTCTATGATAGAATGAACATTGAACTGGAACTCTGTGCTTGGAGCCAGTATCAGAGCTTAGGGTTAGGGTCTTCCACTTGTGTGACCCTAGGCAAATCCCTTCATCTCTCTGAGCCTCAGTTTCCTTGTCTGTAAAATGAAAACAATATTCATACCACCTACAATACAGTTTTTTTTTTTAAGCAATCGGGGTTAAGTAACTTGCTCAAGGTTACACAGCCAGTTATTTCTGGGTGTGGTGCTGAGTATCTGAGCCCGGATTTGATCCAGGTCATCCCGACACTGGAGCCAGTGCTCTTACTCGCTGAGCCACCTGGCCACCCCTAAGCAATTGGGGTTAAGTAACTTGCTCAAGGTTACATGGCCAGGTGTTCCTGGGTGGGTGCTAAGTGTCTGAGCCCATGATTCGATCTCCAGGTCTTCTCAACACTGGAGCCGGTGCTCTTACTCGCTGTGCTACCTGGCCGCCCCTACAATACAGTTTTGATGTAAAAAAAAAAGTGCTTTGAAAACATTAGAGGGCTGTCACCATGGCCCCTTCTCTCTGTCACCTTCCCAGCTCTCCTGCTGCTGCTAGCACTGTGTTCCAAGGCTTGGTTTGGTAAGATGGGATTGGACGTTGCTCCACTCCACTTCCATAGGGCTGCACCTTGCTGGGCCTTTGCAGTCCACCTGACATCCTGCTCATCCATCTAGCTAACTGGACTGGGCAAAACTGCCTAGGATGGCTTCTGTCTTTGCTTCCCCAGGGCTGCTGAGTTGGATTCTGAGGTGTGACTCTGCCCCACATTCCCCACTTTGGAAGCAAACAATGCCTGCCCCCATTTCTTTGAAGGGGATGCAACAACTAACATTTATATAGCACTTTAAGGTTTGCAAAGCAAATTCCAAACATTAACTCATCTTAACCTCCCAACAACATGGAAGGTAGGTCCTAATATACCCATTTCACAATTCAGGAAATGGAAACTTTGAGTGGTTGTGACTTGTTCAGGGTCCCACATTAAGTGTCTTAGGCTGGATTTAAACTTCAATCTTCCTGACTCCAAGCTCAGTGCTCTCTCCACTGTACCACCTAGCCTTCTATAACCATTTATCAAGGGATGATTAAGTGCAAAACCATCGGTAGAGCTTGTGCAAATATGAAATGTTTTGGGAGCAGGTGCTATTATCAGCATGAAGAAATTCAACATCTGTCAAGGAAAAAAAAAAGAATTGAATCAAGGTTTTCTCTGTGAGAGTGACTCCTTCTGGACAAAGTCCAGGTTTCATTACATGTACTGATGTTGGAAGAAGTCCCAGCAAGCTTGAGCTAGTGGGCGCAATCATGGTCCTCAAGGGTCGGGTGAAGGTGCAGTATGACTTGGGATGCAGGCAGTGGGGTAGTACGCAGACCATCATTGCTTTTGGCTAAATCCTTAAGCTGTTTCCTTTTAAATTTTCATTCTATATTGCACATGTTTATTGGGTTCTTCTTGTTGGTTGGTGGATAATAAGTTTGCAGTAAGAAAGAAGCTTGTTACACCACATTTTCCCAGATTTCATCAAGGTGCTTCTTTAGTCATCTCCCCTCATCACATTTCCTATATGGCCCAGCACAGATCCTTTTTATTTCTAGCTAATTTTGCCTGGGGTGGCAAGAGTCAGAAGGTGAACACAGCTCCATTTTCCTATTTGGGTTTGATGATGGAGGATTCTAATGAAATAAAGCAGTGGGAAGGAGAGGAGAGCTGTGCCATCCATGACCTTCAGAATCTGCAAAGCCAGGGATTGCTTGCCAGGCATCAATTTCCTACAAATGGAGATTATTTCTCCTAGCCCAGAGACAGAAAGGAAAATGGAAACTCTCATGTGTTTCCAGTAGGAGAAGAGAAGGGCAATCCTTAGCCACAGAATAGAGAGGAAAACAAAGCCAGAGAGCAGGGAGAAGGTGCATTTGACAAGTCACAGTGACCTTGAAATCTGTATGAGCTTGTGCTACATGGATTGAGCTATTGTTTACTTGTTGAGATTTCCACTGCTTTTCTGGACTGGAGGAGGGGAGAGAAAACAATGAGGTGAACTTGATTCCAGTAGCCTTGTACAGTATTCCAGTACAAGGGGAGAGGGAAGGAACTGGAACCTGAAACCCAACTCCCTAAAGATTCCTGTCCCTTATCTGGCTGCCACAGGGGCTCTTGGGAGCAGGACAGGTCAGAACCTTCCAAAGGGAGCCACTTGGTCAAGCACAGAAGGCTCCTTCCTTTATCATTTTCAGCGTCCCACTTCATACAATTCAGGTTGTTTGTCACAAACTGAAGAAAGCCGATCTATCCTGATGGCAGTGAGATGCTATGTAGAACAGGATGGACTAAAACCAGTACAAGGCACCCATGGCCTAACAAACACTGCCAGTGCCTCAACATCCATCTCTTTTGCTGGCAGAGAGATTACAGGAAATATCAAGACAGTGCTCTCTCCCTTCTCCAATTCCTTTGTGCTTACTTATTACTATTTACTCAATCTACTCTCTGACCTCCTGAAAGAAGGTCTCTGAGGACAAGTGCATTTGTCCACCTTCTTTCTGTATTTCTATCCCCAGTACCTTACATACACACACACACACACACACACACACACACACACACACACGTCCTTGTTGAAATACCCTGAGCTGTATAATATTAAGATTTGAAATAAAATGGGGCAGTCATTTTCTTGGAAGTGGACTCAGCTGTGGTGGAAAGCACTCCCAAATTAGAGTCAGACAGCTGGGGATTAAATCCCAACACATCCACTTAAGAGGGGCAGGGCTAACCTTGGCCAAACCACTTCCTCTTTCTGGGCCTCATTTTCTTCATCTCTCTAACATTAGTGGTCTCCAATTCATGGACCACATACATCGTTGGGTCAAGTCAGGTCCATGGGCCTTTATTAAGTGCTGAGTATGGGTCAGGCACTGTGGGAAGATCTCAGGTTCTCAGAATACAAATGCAAGCAGGAATGAGGATAGTCCTCACCTTCAAGGAGCTTATATGAAAGAAGGACATCATATAAGAGGAAGTACTGATGGGACATGAAAGAGTGAGGAAATTCAGAAGCATCAGAAGAGGAATGAAACCCCGCTAGCTGTGCACTTCCTTGAATTGGAGGCATCCGGGAGAGCTGACCAATCAGAGGAAGGGTCTGACGGGACAGAGGCATCTATCTTCCAGGTTGAAAAGGCTGTCTTGGCATGGTGGAGAAAGAAACGTGACTGATCCAGAGTGAGATGCAGAGAGGAATGCTTATAAATGAAGGAATGACTGGGACTATAGAACTATTAAAAGGAATCTGTGACTGTGCAAATATCCATCAGCAAACATTACTTTCCTTAGACTGAGTAGATGCCTCACACATTGAAAATCATTTTGTAAATATTTTCTAAATGTATATTAATACTCATAATTCACAGAAAGACAAATGCACTTGATAATGTTATTAAGTTCATAGATGCTGTTGGCCAACATGCATATTTTTTAAACCAAGCAATGCTAATTATATAGCTTTTGAGCCCTGCATCTCCATGAATGATTTTTGCTTGAACCATGGCCCTCCTACTTGAAGGGTTGGTGGCCACTGGACAAAAGATCTCTAAAGTCTCATCTATCTCTGAATCTAATGATGTCACATTCTGCTAGTAACTCCAGAAAGCCGCACTATAGCCCTTCTGAAATGTAGAGCTCATTTCAGTCTGCCAAAAGGAGCTGTGGTTCATTGTATGGACCACTTTCAACAGCTGAGATTAGAGCTGCATATAATCATGGTTGAGAATGGCACATGGTGTATGCCATCCTTCCTACCAGGCCAAATGAGACAATCCTCACCCCAGAGGAAGTGGGGCCAGCAAGCTCTGGGCTTTACCAGCAATGTCACAATGTTGTGAGTGGCAGGGTGACAGTGACATGCCCATGTGGTCACATTCTTAGAGGTCAACCACACTCCATTATCTTGGCCTTTGATCTGGGTTTGCAGGCTAAACAACCTCTTCAATTAGAGATAGATTTTGCAATATGAACCTTTCTTACATCTTATCCACCGAGACTTAAACAACTACACGGTTGCAGTTTTTAAATGTCCAGCTAAGCAAATAAATGGGCCAGCTTTGGCTGCCTTGGCAGAATCACTGGACTTCATTTTGTAAATGGATCATTTGGCAGAGATCTGATGTCCCTGCCTAGCCAAAAAGTCTCATGGCTTGAAACACAGCCGATGCTTCTCTCATGCAGTTCAGCCCTCTTTGAAGGTCTAGAAAATCTGAATCTAAGTCCAGATTCAATTCAGTTGGATGCGGTATGTATCTCATGCAAGTCACCCGGTAGGTGATGGGGCTACAAGGCCAGAGAGGAGACCACAGCTGCCCTCAGGGAGGTGCCATTCTATTAGAAGAAGCCTGGGGCCCTAGGTGAGTCTGGGGATCATGTTTCACTCACTGCTTCACGGGCCTCAGGCATAAGCCACTAAATCCCCTGGGGACTTGACAAGGATACAGAATGTTATTAGGATGCTGGTCAATAATTTTAATCTTTATTTTCAATTCTGAATGATGAACACTAGCCCTGAGAGCTCCATTTCCCTAGCCTTGCAGAAAAGTGAGTCTGAAAGGAGTGTAATTATAATAACTGCATTTTAGGTGACATTAGCATTTGCAAGCGTATGCACACACTCATTTGGTCCTCATTTAGACACTGTGAGCGATATGTTGCAGCTATCCTTCATATTATTTTACCAAGAAATAAATGGAGGCTTACAGAAGGTGTAACTCATTCATAGCCGCCTGCTTACTAAACATAGGAGATGAGGGGGATTGAGGGGGTGAGGGGTGAGGGAGTGATAATTAGACTCCAAATCTAGTCCTCTTTCCTCTACACCATGTTGTCTCTCCGTTAGTCTAGGAAATCTAGTTTGAAAAAATTAGAGTGCAGCTAAACAATTAGAAATTACTGAAAATTTATAAAATTGTACAAATGTATTTAAATCTTTGTTCTTTGTCTAAGGTTCATAGACCCCTCCCTGCACCCAAAGGTACATCAACAGATTTCAATGTCTTTGGACTTTGAAGAGAAAAAAATGACACCCCAATTTCAGTAAACTCTAAATAAAATCTAGTAATCACTAAATTAAAACAAATACATTAAAATTAAATATATATGTGTATATATACAAGAATATAAATAAGAAGAGAGTGTGTGTGTATGTGTATGTGTATGTACTCTGAGAAGAGGTCCCTACATTTCCCCAGACTGCTAAATGGGTCCATGACACAAAGGAGGTTAAAAAGCCCTGCTTTAGAGACTTGCTGGATGTGAGTCATCTTTAATTTATTATGAGATATTAAGTCATTTTACCCAACTCCCAGCTCAGTTTTTAACCCATAGTGGGTGTTTAATTAACGCTTGTTGAATTAAGTTCTATTTCTTATAGAACCAAAGGATCTCAAAGGAAGAAGGGAAATTATGGGGAATGTAGTCCAAATTATACCTGGCCAAGAATTCTGTCCCTGGCAAACAATCATCTGGCTTCCATTTTCCATATTCCACCCACTTTCCTTTAAAAAAAAAAACCCAACCCTGTAACATCTGCTCATAACTTCTCTCTAGGACCTCTTGTATTCCTCACCGTATTTCAGGTCACTGACGGTGGCTCAGTAATCACATCTACAACCCTATGCCTCATCATAATTTAAAATATGATGAATTGGAGGGGAAAGCATCAGATTGTCTCAGCCATGAGAGCTGGTGGCCAGTGTGTGCTTGCTGCAGGTGTGTAATGGAGGCATGCTCGGAAAGATGGTAAGACATTTTGGGCTGAGATACTGTCACAACACTAACTAGCTGTGTGCCCTTGATTAAGTCCCTTAACTCTTTCTTTGTATTCTTGGTATTTGGCATATAGTAGGTGTTTAAACAATATCTATTGACTAACAATCCCTCTGAGCTTAAGATTGCTTAGAGGAAAAATAGGGGACCTGCTATAATAAGAAGCAAACAAGCTCATGTGTATACAGCAAACTGGAAATGTCAGAGCATTATGAAAATTGTGATACAGATTGGAAAGTCGGGCTTTTAAGGGCAAACCTCACAAAGGCTAACTTCGAAAACCCAGTACCATAGTATCACCACTAAGATCAGAGAAAATCTTTTCCATTATGGCTTTTTGCCCTGCCTTATTAATATGGCAGTTAGAGCTAAGAAGACAGAGTGAATGTGCAGATAGGGAAAAGATTTTGAGATGAATGGCTTCCACTCTGCATACCAGAATCTTCCTGCAGAATAATCGTGGTGGGGAAGAAAAATGGGAAGATTGGGCAGCTCCAAGGAGGAGGGAGTGAATGGCCGAGAGTAGCAGACAGACGGAGACAGGGGAAGAAGGATGTAGTCAGAGAGGCAGAAACCACTCCCAGGCAGGCAGCCTTTGATGGGGAGGCCAGCTGGAAGAAATCACAATGTACTTTTGCCATCAGATGATGTGTTATTGAAACTAACTTCAGATGTAAAACTAAAAATGAATCCTGGTGATTACTGCACAAGGGATCCACAACACCTTTGGAGTCAGGCAAGTGAGCTACCTTTGCCCAGTATCAATTCAGCTTATCTGGCCTCCTCTCCATTAGATGTTTTTCTCAAACTTTCTCTTCTTTCCTCAAACCTCTCCTCCCTCCTCTGAAGAGCTCACTTTGTACTTTACTGAGAACACCGATGCTATTGCCTGGGAATGCTCTCTCTTCTCTGTTTCTCTACACCTCACCATCTTTTTTTGTTTCATCCCAACTTCCTCTTTTTGACTTTTCAACCTCTTCACCACCTTCCCTATTATTCCAGTGTCACTATGCATTACTCTTCCTCTTAGACTTGATGATTCAGATTTGATGTCGTTCCCTGTCATGCTCCATCTCCGCTTTCCGTTCTTTTGCCTTTCCACATTCCTGGAACAAGAGGCATGCTGGAGTCAGCTCATGCTGGCTTTGAAGATGATCAATGTTCAGTTTTCAGGGTGAGCACTGACACCTTGGAAATGAACAAACTCTACAAATTAGGGCTTGTCATACCTTTTTGTTGATTGTTTAGACAAAGAAAGTTATGGAGAAACTGTTAATAATTTAGAATACTTTAAAAAGAGTATTGTGAGTATACATCCCCTCCCCCCCAGAGAACCAGATGTTAAACATTTGCCAGCATACTCCTATTCATAACAGAATCCCATATATCATTTAAGTCTCAGCCCAAGGATCATCTTCTTCATGAAGTCTCTCTTGATCCCCCCAAGTGTGTCTCCTCTCTCCTCAAATTAATTAGAATTTATCTTGTATTTATTCCATAAATATTATATATGTCTATGGGTTTCTTTTTCTGGAATATAAGCTGTATGAGGGCATCCATCATATTTCCAGTATCTGGCACATACTAGGCAATTATGTTCACTGATTGTTGGAGTCATTGTCTGCTTTTGGAGAGAGAAATTATTATATTGAAGCTGATGGCTGAGGAGAAGAAAAGAACCATTACTGAGGATCCAGGAAATCAAGGTGCCCCACTTGCCCATGATACATTGGAAAGAGCTTTGGGATTTGGCCAAGTCGAATGCTCTGGTCCTATATCTGCCACCTGCTGGCTCTATTTCATTGGACAGGTCACTTCACCTCTCTGTGACTTGCCTTCCTTTTTATAAAATGTGGAGAATATCATCTGTACAGTATAGTTGTACTTTTTAAAAGTTAAAAGAAATTCTGGCCACGATTTTATTCCAAAATTTGAGAGATTAGAAAGTGAAAGTTTCTTAAGATCGAACTGAAATATGATGGATTGGATTGTCAGTCAAGAAGCATTTACTAAGCACCTCCTTTGTGTTAGACACTCTGCTAAGCTCTGGGGCTACAAAAACAGGCAAAAGACAGTTCCTCCATTTCCAAAGGGCAATCAAACTGTGCATAACCTTTGATCCAGCAATACCACTACTAGGTGTAAATCCCTAAGAGATCATAAAAAATGGAAAAGGACCTCTATATACAAAAGCATTTACAGCAATTCTTTTTTGTGATGGCAAAGAATTGGAAACTGAGGAAATGACCATCAATTGAATGACTACACAAGTTGTGGTATATGATCATCATGGAATACTACTGTGCTGTAAGAAATGACGAGCCACAGATTTCAGAAAAACCTGGAAAGACTTACATGCACTGATGCAGAGTGAAGTGAGCAGAAACAGAACATTGTACACAAAAAGAGCAATATTTTTGCAGTGATCAGCTGTGATTGACTTAGCTCTTCCCAGCAATATGATTCAAGACAATTCCAAAGGACTCATGATGAAAAATGCCATCTACATCCAGAGAAAGAAAAACTGAAGGAGTCTGAGTGCAGATCAAAGCAAATTATTTTCACTTTATTTTTTATGTTTTTTTCCTTTTATTCTGTCTCTTCTTTCACAATATGACTAATATGGAAATATGTTTTACATGATTGCACATATATAACCTATATCAAATTGCTTATTGTCTTAGGGAGAGGGGAGGGGAAGGAGGGAGAATATTTGGAACTCAAATTTTATATTAAAAATGAATGTTAAAAATTGTGTCTACATGTAATTGGAAAAAATGCTATTAAAAAAACAGTTCCTGCCCTCAAGGAGCTTACAATCTAATGTGGAATCAAACAAATATGGACAAACAAGCTATATACAAGATACACAGGAAGAAAAGTTTCTTTGGGCTCTGCATTAGGCTTCTGCCATTCTAATAGATTTAGAAAGTGATAAACAGACTTTTGAAACTGTTGTTCTGCCTTTAAGACAAGGGTTCTCAGACTGGGGTCCAAAAAACTATAAGGTATCTGTGGAGGGATTTGGGGGGTGAGTTGGGGGGCGGTCCATAGACTTGGATGGGAAAAAGTTACATATTTGGTTTTGCTTAACTCTCACTGAAAGCTAGCATTCCCTTCAATTCCATCGAAGCATCATTCAGAGAAGGAGTCCATAGGCTTCATGAGACTGGTAAAAGGGTTAATAGCATGAAAAAAGATTAAGAACGTCTGATATAAACCATTGGGTATCTTTACTATTCACTCACAAACATGGAGTGAAGGGGCTCATATTTTCTGGAATCTCTCTGGGTTAGTCTGTGGGGCTGGCATCAGAAAGGGCTTCCTTTACTCTTTAACTCCTGCCTATCAAACCTAGCTGGCAGGGCCACTGTAACTAGCCTAGGAGATAGAGCCTCTTTTCCATTGTTTCTCTTGGCCCTACTGGTCTCTGAATGATACTAACAGGAAATGGGAATCCATGAGTTGTTTCATACATCATCAGTATTCAGCAACCTATGGAGACTCCTTATACTAGGTCTTCATTCTGCCCATACCCCTACGACAAGTAACTAACTATTTTGGAAAGGCAGAGGATCTATGGGACTCCACAGGAATTCAAGAATCACTGCCTAGAATCTGGGCTTTCATCCATAAGGACAGGATTGGGCTTCCAGTGCCAGCTTGAAAAGATGTACCATGGGAGAGGAGGGGCTGGTTTCTTCCCATCAGAGGCAGCCTGGTATGGAGAGAGCTGGGCATGCAGGCAGGTGCCACCTGAGCTTGAGGCTTGTCTATAACACTTGGTTACGCAAAGCAAGGCAAGGCATTTTGCTTCTCAGTTTCCTCACATGTAAATTGAGAAGTTTCCCCAAACTAGTTTCAAATGGTTGTAAAAAAAAAAGTGTTCAAGAAATAGGAGTTTGTTTGTTTACAAAAAGTCAGCTTCTCTTAATAACCATTTAGAGGGTCATCAGTCTGAGACCTATAAGGGACCATTGAGTTCACCTAGCCCAACTGCCTCATAGGGTTACAAAGGAGAAATCATAGCCTAAGAGAAGGTAAGGGTCTTAGCAGCTAGGCAGTGCAGTGGGTAGAGTGTTGAACCTTGAGTCAGGAAGATCTGAGTTCTAATCCTGCTTCAGACACTTACTACCCTGGTCAAGTCACTTAAAATCTCAGCCTTAATTTCCTCATCTGTAAAATGTACATAAGGGAACTTACCTCCCAGAGTTACTATGAAGATCAAATGAAACAATATATGTAAAGTGCTTTGCAAACCTTTAAATGTAATATGAATTCATTATGTAATGCATTTATATTGGTCTGTCCATGTCATTCTGAGATTTCTCCAAACCCCCTCTCATGCCAGTTCTACCCCTTGAGCTAGGTAAGCTAATGAAGTTATTGATGACCATGTGAAATGAGAAGCATTGAATGATGGAAGATGGCTTTTGAAGGTATTTCCCCAATTATGACAGTCTCTACTTGGGTATTTGGCTTGTTGGTGGTGGTCATTTTTCAATCATGTCCAACTCTTTGTGACCCAGTTTGAGGTTTTCTTGGCAGATACTGGAATGGTTTGCCATTTCCTTCTTCAGCTCATTTTATAGATGTGGAAACTGAGGCAAACAGGGTGAAGTGACTTGCCCAGGGTCACACAGCTAGTAAGATTTGAATTCAGAAAGATGAGTCTTCCTGACTCCAGGTTTGGAGCTTTATCCACTGAACCACATAGCTACACATTCACCAGCTCTATTTGTTAGAGCTCAGCCCAAATACCACCTTCCCTCAGAAGCCATCCTTTATCCTCCAGAGATCAGCAATCACCTTGGCCTTTCAGACCTCATGCAGTGCTCTATTTTAGCTTGCACATGACCTGACATGCTATGTATGGTAGCTCTCTCTTGGGGGTCTTATCTACCTACTTTCTGTAAGTTCCATGTGGGCAAGGGCTGGCTTTAATATATATGCTGTATGTTCCCAATTACCCAGCCCAGGGATCTGCATAAAGTATACAGAGACACATTTAGCATTCAGTAACTTTCCATTTAAACCTTAGGAAGAGCTACCAGGTCAATGGGAATCTAAATGTGTTAGGGAGAAGGTGAGCCCAAGATTTTGTACACTCCTGCCCATTCCTCCCTATCCAAGTAAGGTCAAATGGCCTTGATACCAGTGATCCAGGAGGGCCTCTGGTAAAATGGCCTAAAAGCCCAGAATCGGTGGTGTTTTTTTATCTCCCTGGATGTCATTGTGCCTGTGGGCACAGCCCAGAATGGTGATGCTTCATTTTTCTTGGTGTTTCTACCCACCCCCCTCCCTTAAAAATTGCTGACAGAAAGACAACACAGACATGAAATGGTTTGGAAAGTGGAGAAACAAAGGGAGACAAGGGGCCTTTCTTCCCAACCTCCCCTTCAGCCTGTATTCAGGCAGAAGCTCCCGGGTCTATTGGAGCCCAGTCGCACTCAGGTATGGCCAGCAGCATTTCAACTCTGGAAATATTGGTGGGCTCAGTAGTAATTCCCATGGATGTGCACATCTTGGGGGTTTATTGGGAAGAAAAGTCCAACCAGGAATCTTTTCCAGCTAATGTTCTCAAGGATCACCTGGTGAGGTCAGAGCCTTGAAGGCTGGAAGATATATACACTATGCACTAGTGGGAAAACCATAGGAATGAGCCATACTTGGTCTAATTACCACCTGTGTGACCAAAGGCAAGTTAGATTTCTTCTCTGAGTCTTTATTGCACCACCCCCATCACCATCTTTATCCTCATTCTCATCCTTGTTAATACTCATGTAGCATTTCAAGGTTTGCAAAGCACTTCAAAAATATTGTCTTATTAAATCATTGCCATGATTCTAGGAGATAGGTGCTATTATTGTCCCCATTTTGCAGATGAGTAAACTAACACTAAAAAAATTTTTTTTAGTATAAGGAAATTTTCCATTTACATCTTTCTTGCCCTGTAGGGCTTAACTGAGAAATATTCAATTATTTCTGAGTGACCTCATTCAAATTGGAATTTTGATCTTGGTTACAAGTGTAGTTGTATATGCAAGAACCTCCCCTCCCCTTATCTTCCTACCTAACCCCTCTCTCCTGAGCAGGTAAGATGTACTAACGCATTTGTTTTTGCCCAAAGTGAGCCCTTGTCAAGTTGAAATGAATTCAATCTGGGATCTCTGCTCCTAACCCAGGTTAAGTATGGATTAGACTTAGCATCTCATATCTCTAGAAACTTCTGCTCCCCTAATGAGTTTCTATTTCTAGGTGACCTTAGGATTTTATAAAGCATTTTCCTTGCAATGTCTTGTGAGGGAGACAGGGTGAATATTTTCATCCCCATTTAATAAATGAATACATTGAGACTCAGGGAGACAAAGTGACTTGCCTATGGTCTCACAGCTCATGTCAAGGGATTCAAGCCAGGCCCCCAGGCAGCTGGCCCAGGTCACTTTCCACCATACCACATGCCTTCCAGTAATCTGAATGAGCCTCCTTTAGAGGAAGGCTGACTCCAGGGGATCAGGATCTGCAGCCATTTGGGCCATTTTCCCTACCAACTGAATCTGGCCTTGGCTCCAGCACTCTGTGCCATGGATCAACACTTTAGTTTTCATGAATATGATGAAGTGGACTGCTGGCATCACAGTAGCCACACCTGCCTTTTCTTTAGACCAAAGATCACTTAGTCCAAACTCCTCATTTGTACAGGAAGACATTGAGTCCCACCCCACTCCGGGCATGAGTGAGTGTGTGTGAGTGTGTGTGTGTTTCCTCTTTGAGCAGATTCTAGAATTGTAATCATAACTAAACAAAGCTGGGGGGCTATGAGTAATGTAAGGTAGGTGTTAGACAATGAAAGAACAGGATAAGAGAACCAGGGGAAATGAAACTGTGGCATCAAAAGGTATTTCCAGATTGACCTAAAACTGATACTCAGATGAGGCTGTCCAAGGTACTAGTCTCCTAGTCTGGAGTTGTAGTATGTAAGCCCAATCCCACCGATGCAATGAAGCTGACTCATGGACAATGAAATAAATCGACAATTCCTGATGCCCTCATATTTGGGATAATCACTTCTTTAGTTTAGTTTATCAGTACCTCTAGGCCTTCGAATGTGCATTCTTCAAATACTTTCCATTACAGATACATTCTTTCTCCTGAACAATAAATTACTCTTTAAAAAAACAAAAGAAAAAATAAATGGAAATAAAAAGATACATCACAATTTAAAAGAAAAGATAAAACAATGAAACACATTTTTGACATTCATCTCACAAATCATAGGAAAATGACTCTCTCTAGATGTTAGATGATTGAATATAAATATTAGAGGTCAGGATTATTTACAGTGTGACAGGAAATTGAGAGAGTACAAACAGACTTTAACTCAGGAGAATAGTGAATGGTTTAAGGAAACATCTCAGTAATGTACAGTATGTATTTACAAAAGAATATAGAGTAGGCATTGTGATATGTGACCATTGTAGTTTGCATTTTGCCACAGCATTCCAAAGGTCTTTGCACAAGGGAAATCCATGTGGCTGGTGGAACCCCACTGGCACTTGGGGGCAAAACCAGATTTTGCTTCTGTCACCTCTTGACCACAGGCCACAAAGGGAAACAATGTCCCTGAGCAGGCCCTCTTGGGCATGCTCCACATATGTAGGGAGGGAGATGAGAAAGAGATGCCATTCTGTTGATGGGGAACGCATTCACACATAGCCCCGGCAAAGCTGGCCATCAGGTTGAGAAAGCACATGGCAATGCTTTTTAACAAAGCACATGTGGGAGCAGGAGCAAGGGATGAAAAATGGGGAGTCTAACTGAAAGGGGGTTTTGCATATACCACATTCCATTGCATACCCATGTGGTTCACTGTATACTCTGCACACAGTAGGTGTGTAATAAGTGTTTTGATTGAATGATTAATCCCTGATGGGATTGGTAGTTATAATAAACTCCCAAGGAGCAAGTTTTATTGAGGTCCCATGCAAATTGCATTGACACAGAGTAGGGGGATAGGTCGATGCAAGCCAGGGATGCTGGTCCTCTCTCTCTCCCCTTGCAGATGGTTGCTGCACTGAGCTTGTAGTAGGAGAAAAGAAAGAGTAAAACAGAAACTGAGCATCACAGAGACATCCTGATGACCCTGGGGGTGACCTCTATGCTTGCAGCAGCATCAATCACCTTGTCTTTTTCAAGAGATTATCTTTGATCCTGGTGACAAGACACTAATAGGCCATGTACTTGATAGGCCACTTCAGGTTAGGATGCTGATGTCTCACTGACCTAATATTCTAGGCAGTTTGGCAATTTGGGAGCCCTGGTGTTATTCTTGGAAGGAGAGCCAAGGGAACTTTGTCCTGGGTTTACTGGCTGGCATGTCCAGGGCACAAGCATCAGCATCATCACAAGGACCTAGAGCTTTGATACAGCTCTATTAAGGTGTAAGGTAGCATTAGGAAATTCCTCATGGGAAGGGGCAGAACATTTACCAGATCCTGCAAAGGCATCACTGAAGGAGATAGGGGTGGTAACCTTTAGGGTGAAGCTTATTTTTCCTATCAAAATCTTTCATCTTTTTAAGGTCCAATGACCTCAGTGCAGCTGAATCTGCATGTTCAAGGAATCCTTGAGGTGGGCGAACCAACAGAGACGCTGTTGAGCAAAGAGAAAGTAGGTTGCAGAAAGCAAAGGAGAGAAGTTTCTAGCAATTTGGGCTAGAGGTGATTTCAAGACCCAGCTGTCTGCCACCTCCTTAGCTTGGCAAAAGTTCAACAATATTTTAAGGAGGTGATTAGTTGCTACCTACAAGTAACTCTGTGCTTAGCCTTCTCTTCCTACCCAAAGCATTTACATTTTCTGACTGGCTCAGCCCCTTATGTCACTCTGTATTTGTTTTAATTGGTTTGGGTGAGTACATAAATTGAATTCACCTTCAAATAAAATCTCCAGTATATTTCCTGACACATAGGAATTGACCTTTCTCCTGGGATCCTTGTTGGCTTTAAGTTATCATTTTCTTCACAATACTCTGAAGTCACTAATAATCCGTTGTTTTTTTTCCCCTGTTACTCTAAGGAGGGCTCCTTTTAAATGTAGAGGGGATCTCTGAGCTTGGATTAGCCCCAAAAGGTGTAGAACAAGGCACATGGATGTTTGTGATCCCATTTGTCTCCCTGAAATGAACATTTATTCGGAATGTTAATACTGACAGCCATTCTTCAGTTGACATCCCAGGAGAACATTCAAAACTGAGCCTGGTCTCAGAGTCTGCTTTGTGCTGGGGGTATGAGGATGGAAGAAACCAGATGAGGATGGTAAGAGGAATTCATGGCCTGTGTGCAAAGGACCTAGGGTCTAGCTAGGGGCTTTTATTGAAAGGTGCCAGAACGCCTCCAGAGAGAAGCCACCACCCCTGCAAGGCTGGCACATGTCACATGCACATTTGCATATTTGGGACAAAAATCAACATGCATAATTGGGGGCTGGCTCAATCCAATATTGATTACAGAAAAATAATAGGGTGGGGGGGTAATGGCAAGAGAGCTAGCAGCAAAATGTTTATCATTTCAGTCAAATTCTGCTTTATCTTAGCTTAGCATCACTCCCTTCTCTCGTATCTTCTATGAGTCCATTCATCTTAAACTCTTGAGCAAGAAAATATTCTCACAAATGTCGCTACATAGGTCACATGTCCTCACTTTGTCCTCTATCCCTTAGGCATCATCCTAGAAGCTATCATTTGTTTGGGACTTTCTATTCTTTAGTGCCTCCCTCCACCCCCCACCCCCCTTAGCTGGGAAGCTCTCACAAATCCTCAATGTCAGATCAAAAATGATTGTACTTTTGTGGTTTAGGGTTTGTTTTTTGAGTTTTTGAGCTGCTACTTCATTCCCCCAGAAATTGAGAGCAAGTGTGAGCAAGCATTCTTATCAAGGGTTAGGTTCATTTTAATGGGCAACAGGATCCCGTTCCTTAAGAGATGACAAGAGCCATTCCTCTCTGTGGGAAGGAAGGTGGCAGGCAGACAGGGAATAAGGAAGGAAGGTAGGAAGGAAGAAAAGAAGGAAGGTAGGAAGGAAGGAAGGAAGGAAGGAAGGAAGGAAGGAAGGAAGGAAGGAAGGAAGGAAGGAAAGGAAAGGAAAGGAAAGGAAAGGAAAGGAAAGGAAGGGAAGGGAAGGAAGGAAGCAGAAAAGGAGGGAAAAGGATAGATCCTAGTAACAACAAGTTTCCTTCTGAATAATAATATTCATTTGTTAATGTTTTAAATTACAGGATTCTTTCTTGCTTTTGAATGTGCCGATGTAGTTTTCTCCTATAATCCTTAGTAGCATGCTGCTGGACCTACTATTATTTCCATGCTCAGTGAAACAAGCCTTTGGCCAACAAAGTCAACATAATTCATTATAAATCCTCACAGCAAAGAACACTTCCTACAAAAAGGAGGATAGTACTTGGGTAGGTGAACCAACACAAATCTCAGTCACTTGGCCTCTGACTACACCAAAGGAGGATCAGTGGTAAGTTTTATGGACCCTGCATCCATTCGACATGATGATGCAATGTACAAGAAGCCAGGAAAACTGACCATGGGAAATTCTTCAGAAAGACTGTGGAACAGCAATCACTGAAACTGGACAAACTTGCTCTCAACATAACAACAGAACATAAAGGCACCATTGATATCTTTCTCATTTTTAAATACTGTAAAAAATTGCTACATATGGCACATAACACATTTTTACATACATAGATTTAATTTATAAAAGTTTTTCCTGTTTTCTATTTGCAGAACTGCTAAAATAAAATAAATTGTTTAATTTAAGGTGGAATACTTCGTTATATAAAATAAAGTTTTACACGTGAATCTATGTGTTTATTTAGGCTTTATACAGCGATAGGGTCTTGGTTAGCTATTACACTGGACAGCCTGGCCTGGAACTCCTCCTGAGTGGAATAGCGGCTAGTTGGGTTAGTCCTGCTGTCAGCCAGACGGAAGGCAGGGGCTGACTCCAAGCCAGCGGCCAGCGGCGTCTGTATACTCAGGAAAGGGGTATTTTCGCCTATTCTTTCATCTTCTGTTTCACTTTCCGAGTTACTACTCTCAGAGCTTGTGTCGCTGTCCAACCTGTTAGAAATATGGCCATCGGGCTTTGTTCTTTTTGCCCGCCGGCTGTTGACGAGTTTCTTTGTGGTTTCTTGCGCTGGCTCGTACTCCTGGGTGGTCTCATACTCCTGGGTAGTCTCATACTCCTCATCCTCCACGATCCTTAAGGGGCTAGGGGGGAGGCTATTGCTCTCATGGACTGGGTTGTGGTGAAAGGAGTTGAATTGTTGGGGGTGGTGATCATACTTCTTCTCCCGAAGGCGCGGAGGCGTCACCAGGAGCAGAGGACGCTCCTCTTCCACAAACGGGCTCACCGCCACAGATGGCATGGACACTGTCAAGCTTGATATGGGTGGAGACATTTCCGAAGGAGGTGACTTAGGGGAGCTTGGCATGTAGAATTCTACGGGTGACATGCGAGCTGGGGTAGTCATTGCCGATACATATCTGCAAGAGGACACACACAACAGTGCAATAAATAACGAGGGAATGAATACAGACAGAAGAGTCTGTGGGGAACTTGGGAAATGGGGATTTGGATCATTAACTACTTAGCCTGAGGAGCAATTCTATTGACTTTTCAGTTTTTCCATCATCAGGATTACAGATGCGGTGCCCCAGAGTACATGGCTCCGTAGAGCTGAGGTTATTCTCCCCATTTACAAGGAATGAACATTTAAAAATTCTCCACTCAAATCTCCTTCTATTTACTTATCTGGGTACATAATGTATCCCCCAGCGAAATGTAACCTCCTAGAGGGAAAAGACTGGTTTTGTTTTGCCACATTTTACCATAGATTAGTACCAATTCAGTGCTTAATAAATGACTATTGAGTTCAACTATAGTCAAAACAACTGGCTCTAAATACTCAGTCAAACCTTTCAAATTTTATATTGAATCAATTTTAGACTGAGAAGCATGAGATGGGCATGGTCTCAGCACACAGCTCAGAGAGGCAAGCTTTAATAAAGGGTTAGCTATGGGATGAATTCCTGAGAGCTATGTCTCCTGACATTTGGATCTGTCGGTCTCATGTCTGTTCATTTTAACTATGGAGCTCTACCTTGTGGCAAAGGTCTGTAGCAAATGAGTAATATGTGAAATGCTTTGCAAAAAACCTTAAAAGTACCATATAAATGCTAGCTATTATTAGGCAATGTCGTTAAATGCCTTGTCAAAAGAGCATCTTGAACAAGGGCAAGTTTGTAGGCCACTCTGACGGGACCATAGATTGGAAGTTAGAAAAGACCTCAGAAGCCAGCAGGTCCAAACTACTCCTTTTACAGATGAGGATATTTGGCGGCATAGACGTGTCACCCTGACAGGAAGGGACTGAGGTGAGATTTCTGGTTCAACTCCTACAGATATCTGCATTCAAGGCAAGATGATACAATTGTGCCCTTCTGTCCTAATGGTGTTCTTGGGATTTCTTGGGAGACTCTTGGAAGAGAAGATACAAAGTTTCTCTGTTTTCTTTTCCTGTCAGTTTTGTATATCTAAAGAAATCTCCTCTCCTCCCTCACCATAGTGATTGCTCTGTCCCAGGCAGGGAGAGCTCTGCTGGGTTGTCCTATTGCATTGATTTAGGTTAAACTGATCCATTATCTCCTGCCAAATGGTGATCACATGGTGCAAACAGAGTTTTTCTTTCATTGCCACATCAAAGTGGGTGACTGTAGAACTGTCTTCACCAGAAGACCTGAGCTCAGTCACTAGAGAGGGTAAGCAAGCCATCCATCAGAGATCATTGGCCAAAGTCTTAGCTGTTCACCCAACTCTTCGTGCCAATGGCTCTGGGGCAGCCTGCAACCCCAAAGGGTATGATCATATGTGCTCCAGTAGACAGGAAAAGGAGTCCTAGTCCCTTCCATCATGCTGACTCAGATGGACATTGATAGGAGACTGAAAGGGAGTAGTATCCCAGCTCAGAACATGGGTCATTATGCAAAGTGCTTAAATGCTGAGGCTCCCATTTCTGACCTTTTAGGATAGTAACATGGAAATCCATTACATGGTAGCTACTCCAAACTCTGCCAGTCTTTAAAACATCTTTAGGTTGCTAGAAAAGTTCAGGTTTAAAACATATGCCCACAAATGACATGAGAAGCCCAATGGGTAACCAGTACGAGGGAAAGCCTTTTCATTTGGGCATGAAGTATGATATCATGTGAATGGGGGGAGGGCAAAAAGAGAGGAGCATTTGTTGGATGTGGATCAAGGATCCTCAGATATGCTGAGCCCAGGAAAAAGGACGGGCTGAGTGAGTGAACCTGCTACTGCAGCCATTCACCTCCATGATGGGGTGGGGGAATCATTTTAAGGAATGACTCAGTGAGAGGCATTTTAAAAACTGCTACCTTGAAAATGAGATCAGAAAGGAGTGAGAGTGGAACACTTTGAGGACAGTGAGAGTCCACAAAAGGGTAGAACACAGGAACTCTGAGATCAGCAGCTAGTATTCAAGAAAGATTATCCATTCAGCATATGAGAAAACCTGTAGCCCTGCTGAGGGTGGAAACCCATTCTGGGGAAAAGACCAGAGACCAAGGTAAGAGAAATAAATATTTGGTGGGCTCAATCTGGTCTGAAGACCCAGAACAAGCAATCATACTTAAGGAAAGCAGCTAGCTGGTGGCGCAGAGGCTAGAGTGCTAAATGTGGAGGCAGGAAGCTCTGAGTTCAAAGTTTGCCTCGGATATTTAATAGCTGTATAACTCTGGCCAAATCATTTAACCTCTGTCTGCCTCAGTCTCATCTACAAAATGGGGATAACATGGGCCCCTATCTCCCAGGGTTTTTGTGAGGATAAAATGAGAAATTTGTATAGTGTTTTGCAAATCACATAAGGATATTGGAATTGTTACTGTTATTATTGGGCCAAACACTGAAGCTTCTGCTTAGATGAGCATAGATATGATGTAGGCAGGGCCACCATGTAGTAAAGATAAAGATGGGCAGCTTTGGCCTAAGTCAATATCCCAGCTTCTTGGAAAACCTTGAGGATTAGTTTGAGAAGATAGAATTGTCTCTGATTACATTAGGTTTGAGGAATAAGATGACATTTTAAGTGGGCTGAGAAAAGCTCCACCCTCAAGGTCTGGAGGAAAAGTGCAAGACTTGGCCAAGCAGGGTAATGAATGAAAGCTGACTTCACGTCTTCATGGAGTCTTTCTTCCTCCCATGCTGTCTCCTTTTGCAGCTCACACTCAACTGCCCAAGCCCTGAGTTGTGGGAACCCAGTATTCTCAGGGGGCAGTCTTGGTGGTAGTGGTCATTGTGATAGAAAGCCACACCTACAGCAGTGTCTTTGAAGATAGTTGGCTTCATTGATTGGGCAACTAACTGAATGACCTGGACATTCTTGGGATTTCTTCATCATACAGCTGGGAGGTAAAGCACAGCAATTTATCCTCTGTGATGAAAGTGGAGGAAGCAAGAATATGCCTGCTCTCTGCACTTTGAAGTCTGTGCCATGCAGAAAATCAGAGATGAGAAGATTTCACATGGTTGGGAGATGAGGGGAAATGAGTAAGCTCCCAGTTGACTTGGGAAGTGTGAAAGAAGAGGCAGGGAAATTTGAGGCCAGAGAAATCAAGGCAGTAATCAGGATAGAGAGGAACTAGGTCCCCTCAGTTCTCAAGGCTCCTTATGTTTTAGGTAAGAGTTTGTTTTTGAGGGTTGGTAGGCAGGGGAGGTTGGGGTTGGGCCTGAGCACTGTTTCTAGAGGAATTCCCCTCCGAACCAAGAAGTCTTCCAAGTCCAGGTCTCTGTGCCACAAGAAAGAGCCAAGTGACTCCAAATGATGAGTTCCCTCCACTGACTTGATATTCCTCAAGTTACAAGTACATTGGAACATCATTTGAGAACTATGTGCTAGGGCATGAATCTTCTTGTTCACCCTGAGAGAGATTGGGAGCAGCTGGTTGAGCCTAGGCCCCTTGAAATGCATACCCAAACTCTTGAGTTCAGTACAGATCCATAGATGGGTTGTGAGGTCTAGGCAAAGCTGGGACTGTGCAATTATATCGTAGTTGTTAGAATATTGTTTTTTTTTTTTTAATATTCCCTTTGTGTTGACTCTATGAGCAAAGCTGTATATAGTTACTAAACAGAATGAATTGGATGGATGGCCACTGGCCTGGGAAGGGAACTGGTTTCAGTATAGATTTCAGTACAGATTGAGCCAGGTGGTCTCTGATATCCCTTCCCACTCAGAGATTCTCTGATTCTCTCACCTCGCTTTGATTCTATTTCTGCCAACTTTTGGACCTTGGACAAGTTACTTTTCACTGGCCATCACTTTTCTTCTCTGTAAAATGAGAGCCTTAGACTAGATAATCTCTAAGGTTCCTTCTCTCCCTGTCTTCTTTGCCTCTGTGGTAAGACTCCTAAGGTAAGAAGTGAATGGAAGCAGAGGAGATAGCCTTAAACCTAATAGGGGCCAGCATGCACATCCTGGCTCTCATTACTGCTACCCAGGCAGTGCCCTCCAATGAGACAGTGGGTTCTTACTGTGATTCTCTTACGGGGGTTCTCCTTGGCAGGTAGCTTTGCCCTTCTGTTTTACCTTTCACTGTGAGGAGAGTCTCGGTAGGAATCAGGGGTCTCTCTGGCATGCCTGAGGAAGCTGTTACAATCTCGGGGACCTCCCATGCCATTAAGACGTCCTCTAGGCCCCCCAGCTGGGCTGGTGTGCCTACTGTTTTCTATGGATGAAATCACGAGCACAGAGTGGCTTTCAGAGACAATGCTCTCTGTGTGCCCATCGCTCCAGCTATGGGAAAGAAAAGAACAAACAGTGAGAGAGGGGAAAAAAAGACTTTCAAAGGCTAGACAAGAAAAAACAAACCAATCAAGGAAGCTTGTATAATACTTCTTTCAAAAGTCCAGTACCCTTGACTCTCCTGCTCCGCTCTGGGGTGGCATTCAGAATAAGATGGGTTTGCCCTGGCTGAGCAACATGAGGGCGGGACAGGAGAGTGAGTCTCTTGATTCCAAAAAGGATTCTCTTCCTCTAATAATTGTAGAATAATAATAATATAATAAATAATCACATTTATAGGATACTTTTCTCACCCCAGATGAGGAAATCAAAGTTCTTCCTGGCTAAGTAAAAGGATAGAGCAGGGCATTGGACTGGGATCCAGGAAGACTTGAGTTTCTTTTTTTGTTTGTTTTCTTTTTCCCTTTGCTTGTCTGAGGCTGAGCATAGTGTCTGGGACTTAGGAGTGACTGACAATTGACTGCTGCAGGTACTTACTAACTAGATGTCCTTGGGCAAGTGACTTAATTTTTCTGTGCCTTAGTTTCCTCCTTTGTAACATAAGGGAGTTGTCAAAGTTCCCTTCTGGCTCAAAATTGATGGTCCTAGAATCTTATGAACTTGCTCCACCATGATACAGTTAATCTCTTGGAGAATTTAAATTCAGTACAGGCTCCAGGTCCAGCCCTCTCTCCAATATATCCTGCTGGTTAGTGCACCATTTTTGTTATTATACCACATAGTTCTGGATGATTGTCATCACCCAAATTCAGTCCAGTGTGCTCATAGACATCCAGAGTGCTGGAGTGGATGTCCACAGGGGGCAGTGAAGGGAGTGCTAGACTTGGCATCAGGTGGGTTTGAGTTCAAATCCTCTCTCAAATATTTTCTATGTGACCTTGAGCGAGGCACCGACCCCTTTCAGCTTCATTTTCCTCTTCTCCAAAATGGGGATAATAATGGCACCTGCTATATCATTGGTGTGAGAATTGAATGAGAGCATTTTTGCAATTGTCTTTCACTTTCAGAAAAGCACTACATAAATGCTAATGATTGTTACTATTATTATTGGAGTACTGGTGTTTGCTCAGAATTTCTCCTGCTTTACCAGTAAAGTCATTTCTTTAAAATCATCAGCTAAAGGCACCACCAGGGGAATCCAGTTGGCCCTGCAGCCAGCTTTGAAGACTAACTCCAACTTGTAGAAAGCTCTCGCCAAATCTCATGGTGGGATACAGCAGCAATGCTTGCCTTCACATCTTCCAAAGCCCAGGGGGAGTATTCCATCCATTCCATAGGATGCATCATATTCCCTCCATGACTTAAGTGATAGTTCTTTATGAGGTACTGTGGTCAAGAATTTTACAACCTGGTGTACAACCTTGGACAGCGATGAACTTCAGTGCCCTTTCTTAGGCTAGGCCTTGAATAACAGTAATGTTAAAGTTGCCTTAGAGTTTGCAGCATTGGACTTGAAGTCAGGATGACTTGGGCTTAAATTACACCCCCCCCTCTTAAAGTCACACAACTTGTGGGACCCTGGGCAAGTCCCTTATTTCCCTGGGCCTTAGTGTTTCTATCTGTAAAATGTAAGTTGAAAAGGTTGAGTCTGATGACTTCTAAAGTCCTTATTAGCACTAAACAAATGAGCTTCAATCCTATGAACCATAATCTTACAGCTAGAAATGGTCTGTGAGAACTTGAGTACTATTGGCCCAGCTGAAAAACTTGAATTAAAAAAATGCCAAAATGTGTAACTTAGTCTAAGCGGTTCTCTGACCATGGGCCAATTATCAAGCGCTCAGTTCCATCTTGTGACTCCATTAGCGTTGCTCTTGGAGTCAGGAAACCTGTAGCCAAATCCTGCCCCCAAAACCTATTCATTGTGTAACTCTGGGCAAGTCACATAAACTCTCTGAGCTTTAGTTGCTTCATCTTTAACATGGAAACAATAATAGCACCTATTGTACAGAGTTGTTGTGGCAATCAAATAATATAACATAGGTAAAGCACTTTAAAAACCTTAAAGTGTTATAGAAATGCCAGTAATAATAACAATAACAGCAGCAACAATAAAAACAACAAGCAGAAGTACTTAGGTCTTGAATTTTTCTCTAAGTTGAATTGCATATTAGAACATTTCTCTTCCAGCCTTGTGTCAAAATATATAAGATTTTGGTCAGAAGTCTTGGGTCTATATCCAGGCTATTATCGTCTCTAAAATAAGGAGGTATGACTACATGGTATTTTTCAAAGGTCTCTTTCTAACTCTAAATCCTACAATCTTATGATTGGAATAAGGCAACTATACAAGGAAAAACAATGTCTGACACTGATGTGGGTTTCAAGATGTCACTGTAAAGGGTGAATATATTCCCTAAAAATATAAAAGGGTTTTGGTCAGACCCTTGGGGGAGCACATTTCCTCAGACCCTGTTTTATTTTTTTATGAAGATAACAGCCTATCCAAAAAGGCTGTCCAAGGCTTGGTCATTTTCATCTATCTTTATACCTGTGGCTGGGTGTCTGGGTGGCAGCCATGGAGTGATGAGCTGGTGAGGTGCAGTGACTAGCAGAGAATGATGTCTCTGTTTCTCGTTCAATGACGTGCTCACTAGAGATGATGTTCTTGGATACATACTGCTAGAAAGACAAAGAGGAAACAAATGGAAGTTTTGGGTACAGCCTTGGATTAGTGAAATAAAAAAGAAACCACATTTTGAGTGCATACATTTCATGAAACAACTTAGAAATGCTGTTAAACTTTAAGTTAGGAGATCAAGGTTTGAATCCTATGTCTGATACTAACTAGTTGTATGAATTCACTCCTTGCTTCCCATTGTCACTTCTGTACTCTATTACTGCCACTTAGCAATCTGTCTTCCTTTGATGTTCATACTTTCAAATTCATCCCTCAATCCAGATCCTAGTGGTTATTATTTAATATTCTCTTTCCTTTCTCAGTGAGTTTAGTTCCTGGTCTCCTGTATTTCTCTCTACTTCAACTCATGGACTAATATGAAGGACTTCACTAAACTGATATTTCCTAAAATATGTTAACTTCCCAGGTCCTCAATCTACTCAATTCCTGTGATGTACTGCTCAGCTTAACCTCAGTCACAGAGATGGTGAAAGTCATGATCTTACCATCAACCAGAGGTTTTTCACTTTCAAATTCATGAAATTCAAAATTAACTAATCTGATTACAATCTGTTATCATGCCATATTTTAGAAAAATTTATGATACCTATTTCCATTCTTCACCTCACTGTGACTTCTATTTCCACCACCCCTTTGTTCTTTCACAGGACATCATCCCTACATGGTTATAATCTCTTTCCTTACCTATCTCCACCCCTTGGTGAACTAATTCAACTCTACACTATTCTTCACTCCCAAAGATCTTATCCTTTTGACTCAATCCCATTCCTGCTTTGCTGAGTTCTAGCCTTTGATTACTTTCAACATCTACCTCCTTTGCTACTAAACTGCCACTAAAATTCATGTGTTGTAGATATTTACTGAGCCATGCTGAGTGGGTTGATTATAAATTTATGTTATAGAACCTCAAGTGGGCCCTCACTGCAGCAAGGCAATTGTTTTAAACCTGCCCCAATCCTTTTCAACCTTCTGCAGACTACTTGTAGCATAGTATTCCTTCTGTCATCCCAATCTCACAAATATAAGACATGAAATTAGAGGATTCATAGACTAGGTCACATTCTGCTAATACCTTGAGGTTCTGTCCAGTTTCCTCACTCAGATTCTTGGCTTTTCCCATGGTCTTACTGCTTTTCCACTTAATACTTCTATTTATTATATTATTATATAATATAATAAAAATAATATATATTATTACTTAATACTTCTGTTCTCTATTCTCCCATTAAATTCAGCTCTTAAGGTCATCATTAAATGAACTAGGCAGCTGGGTGGCACAGTAGATAAAGGTATCAGTATTATTAAGAGCTCACATTTATATAATGTTTCAAGGTTTGCAAAGCACTTTACAAATATTGCCTCATTTTATCCCTACAACAAGCCTGGGAGATAGGTATTAGTATAAACTCTATTTTACAGAGAAGGAAACTGAAGGAGACAGAGGCTCATCTGGGTTTAGTCAGTAAGTGTTTGAGTCGGGATTTGAACTTAATTCTTCCTGATTCCAAGTACAATGCTCTAACCACTGTGCCACTTAGCTTACTAGACTCCAAGTATTGGATTGGAGTCAGGAAGGCTTGAGTTTTTCCTTTTGGGGTTTTTGTACATTACCTTTGAGTAAAAGCATATTTCTATTGTGATTTAAGGTTTACAAAGCACTTCATATGTGATATTATTTGATCCTCACAACAATAACTCTATGAAGTAGATACTATTATTATACCCATTTTCCAGGGACTCAGAGAATCAGGGTGACTCAGCTAGCAAATGTCTGAGGCAGTAGTCAGACCTATGTCCCCCTGACTCCAAGACTAGAGCTCTTAGCCACTGTGCCATTCAGCTCCTCAGGATTTTGTCAGCATGGGATTTCAAAGTGTGGTTAGTTCTTCTACCACTGTCCTTAAGTCTATGACCTATTAAATTTTTTTCCTGGGAAGGACATTGCCAGCAGCACATCAAGTAAGATGCCTGGAACCATACTGTCAGTAAATGTCAGAGGCGGGATCTGAACCCAGGTCTCCCTGATTCCAAACATAGCATGCTATCCTTGTGGCCAAGAGCCAGTCTGGTTATGACTCTTTTCCTTTGTCATTATTTTTCAGATGAAATAAGCAGGCAAGACACTCGTTTACTCTTTCAAAAGGAGCAAAAGTCTTGACATTATTATCCAACCAGTGAATGAATCAAGCTGAAAGAGGAAACATGTTTGTGTTATCATAAACCAAAAGCACTTCAAAAAAGTTGCTGTTATTTCCTCCTGCAGAAATTCCATATTCCTGGACGCTCTCATGAGTGCTAGTCACTGAGAGCATAACCCTGCACGGAAGTAACTCAAGGCATAGCCTAGTCAGTCAGCATTCCTCACGATTCATCCTCGGAGTTAGGCAACCTACATTGACCAGCTGCACGTTCTCCGGGGGTGGGTTGGGGTGGTGAGGCCCATTGGCCATGTTCACCATGTTGTTGCGTTCGGAACGAAGGCTCTGCCGTAGCCGGTCATGAAGCTTTTTCCGCTGTTTCCTGCACACAGAAGACAGAATGGATTTTTAGTCAAAGGAGGAGCAAAGGGCACTTCTCAGTACAGTCAAACCACTTTCCTATCTCTGGTAAGTTAGCAGGGTCTTGTATCTATCAACCAAGTATGTCAAATTATGGGGGCAGCTCCAGAAAATAGAGCAAAGGGGCTTTGAAGATAGAAGCCTGAGGAGGTGAAGTCTTCCCAAATCCTTGGATACTAATGCGCATCCTCGAGCAACTGAAGTATTTTACCCACTAGGCCCTGATCAATGGTATTGTGTTCATTGGTACTGATAAGAGAGAAAGGATAGTGAAATGGAAGGGATATTGGATTTGGAGTAAGGGTCATGTGCTTGAATGCTTGGTCTGACACTTGGTACCTGTGTGTCCCAGGCCAAGTTACTTCCCTTCATTATCCCTCAGTTTATGCATCTGTATACTGGGAAGGTTTCTCTTAATGATCTCTAAGAACCCTTCCAGCTATAAATCTCATGAAATTATGCCAAGATGGGAAGATGGTATTCCAAGGCATGCTTTATTTTAGACAAGGCAAAACTGGTAAAGGATTTTTAAGGACAAAGCAGTCTAATGGGAAAGAGACAGATCAAGATGGCTTTACTTATTTTATTGTTGCAAGTCACATAATCTCAGAGAAGTTCGGAGCAGGAAGAAGCTTCAAATGCCATCAATATCAACTTGTACCCCAACAAGGATCCCCTCTACAACTCATGAGTGGGAATAATGTTGATGTTGTTTTGGCAAACTTGAAAAAGAACTTTCATTTCCCCTTGTGAGCGATGTGAACTCAGGCAAATCTCTCTGAAACTCAGTTTCTTCTTCTGTAAAATTGTGGGATTGAACCAGAGGGACTGTTGGAATTTCTTCCATTTCTAAATCTGATTCCCTGATCCCTTCCTAAGGACTCTGCTTATTGCCTCTAGTGCACTCATGATTTTAATGCTGTGTGTTTCAGCCCCTTCTTAGACTGTGAGTGTCTTGAGGGCAGGGTCTTATCTAAGAGGTCCACTCCCTGCCCCTGCCCCTTCCCCACCTAGCATGGTATACTTCACACAAGATATACTTGTAAATTGTTATTTTTTTTCCCACGGCACTATCAAAACTTGCCTTTGTCTGCCACTAACTTGCTCAGTGGCCCTACGTAGCCTGACTGATTCAGGTCTCACCTTCCCCTTCTATAAAGGAGGTAGTTTGGACCATGTCTTTCTTGGACCTAATCTGCTGTGATTCTGAAGTATTCAGGATGCGTATTGCTAAGAAATTATATAAGATTGTATTATCTATTTAATTCTAGTATCTTACACCTGCATTAGGCATGTGGATCTGGGGGCAGAGGAGAGGCTATGGCCTGCCAGTGACATCATGATACAAAAAGTGATAATTTTTTTGTTCCTCAGAGTCATCATGGATGTTTTCCCCTCCCACAGCTGGCCTGACATCACTGAGGAAATCATTGCTAGGATAGAAAAAAAAAGTGCTGCCAAAGAACACCGTTGAGTAGCAGAAGGTTCCACTAACCCGATCATATCTGAGCCTTGGAGTGAGTTGTAGTACAGGGCCCAAAGGGGAATTCTGCTTGGTTTGGAGGACACAAAACTCAATGAAAATGGTGCCCAGGGAAGTCCCAAGCCCTTCTTCCACCCTGTCTTCCCCTCACAAAATGTGCTCTGCTTTTACCAATCACACTGTCAACAGCTGCACTGGGGGCCTATTGAATGGACTTAGAAAACTTCAACACAGATTCTAGAAAATTACATTTTAATAGCAAGGTAATAATTTCTTTTCTCAGTCTCCAATAGATATGGGATGTTGGCCTTTAAATAACGATTAGACACTTATTTAGAGTTCCATATCCATAACTGGTTATTTCACATAGCTAATTAGCTCATTCACAACTTACTTAGTAAGCAATCAACCTTTAGTCATAGGGGATGATGGAGGGCATGGACTCGGATTTTCTCCAGATGGTGTTACCAAGGTTCATAAAAGAGAAGTGGCTGTCCATGGTCATATAAGTACCAGAAGCAGGATTTGAACTTATTTTCTCTGACTCTAAATCAAATGCTGTTTCAATTATGCCATGCTGTCTCAGTGGTGGAGTGAATGGAGAGTATCAGAACTGGAGACAGGAAGATCTGACTTTGCAACCGTCCTCTGACCATGCTTCCCTAGGTGGCTGGCCCTGGCCAGGGAACTTCTGCCTGCCTTACTTTCCTCATCTTTTTCATCCTCTAAGATCCTTTCTTAGTCCACCCATGATCTCATCATCACTTGATAACACTGCCTGCCATAATCTAGATGTGTGGCCAGAGCTCCCTCACCTTTCACTTACTCTAAGATTCTAAGACACAGGGGCAGCTAGGTGGCGCAGTGAATAGAGCACCGGCCCTGGAGTCAGGAGGACCTGATTTCAAATCTGGCCTTAGACACTTAACACAAAACCTAGCCATGTGACCTTGGGCAAGTCACTTAACCCCAATTGCCCTCCAAAAAAAAAAAAGAGATTCTAAGTCACAAAGGAGCTGCTGATATGCATCAGCACAGGGCATTTTCACTTGGGGATTTCCTTCACATTAATGAAATACCAGGTCAGGACCAAAAACAAATAGTCTGAAGGAAACAGAAAAGGATGGAACTTAGGGAACCCTTTAAATCATTTGTTTTCAATTATACTTCCCCCGTACCTCATTGTTGTGGTCAGCACAACTGTACTGAATGAGAAGGGCTGATGCTGTCTCAGGACTGAATCACCACAGGTGTTGACAAACTTAATCATCTGATTTTCTGTGTTTATGTGTGTGTGTGTTCTAAAGTCTTTGTGGTCACTACTTGGGGAGAACTGAGTCAGTAGCAATGAGCTGGCTGTGTCCATGTCTATCATGAAATACTTCAAGGAGCTGGCAGGCCTTTCCCCCATGCTGATCACAGCCCTTTATGAATTTGAATGATGCAGAAATAAAAGCAACCACAACAATCCCCTTTGCTGCTGGGTGGATGGTGGGGCCTGATTCTCTCCCCAAGGAACTCTCTGCCTTCTTACCCATCTGTGCTAACAAGAGAGAAAGGCAAAGAAGAGGAAGGTTTACTTGGTTTTGCAGTAGGCCACCACACACATGATGCCGACCACTAGCAGGGCAATGCAGATGCCAGTGATGGTCAACACTCTTTTCTGGTAGAGTTCCTCAGCTTCTGGAGAGGGGTACAAGAAGAACATGTTACCAGGTGTACTCTGCATTGTGAACAAGCAAACAAACTGAACATTGGGCATGCTACATGGCACCATCTCTACTCATGAGAGAAGAACCAGGGGAAAAAAAAAACAAACGAAATATGGCAGCCAGTCACAGAGAATAACTTCAGAATCTTGGTGCCATTCAAAACCAAAATATTCCATAACAGAATTCCAGTCGGAGCAAGCTACAGATATACGTGGGGATTATTTAAACAAGCCAAATACAGACATTGTAAATATTATATGTAATAAATGTTAGATTGAGAAAAAAACACAATCATGGATTTGGGGGTTTTTGTTTGCTCTTGCAAAGACTGCTGGAACATTAGGGCAGCGAATGACACGGGATTGCCCACATCCCCTTTGATTTGTTTCTTTGTTCCCAGTGACCTCCTTGGCATTCCAGCGGGCTTTACAAAAAGCATTTTAACCAATGAAAGGTGAAAAGAAAACAAAGTACAAACTCGAAAATATTTGCAAACATAAGCTTGGCTTGTAGTTACCAAAGGCAATGAGGCAAGACCCTGTGTCTTCAAGGGTAAGATCGAATATAAGGAAAACCAAAGCAGCCTTCCTTGGAGCCCTGAGGCATTGTATCAGAGAAAGTTCAATGACTTACAGCCCCAAAAGGGGGACTGGACCAAAATGCCAGTTTGCTTTTAAAGGGACAAGTCTTTGGCCTTCCCTCATCCCTGCCATGGAGATGATTAATCATTAGAAAGAAATCATTAACATGAGTCATGTTTGGCAAGGACTTGACCACACATTCCACTGTTGGTCACACTTGGCAAAAGAATTCCTGAATGTTGAAATATCAAAGTGTGACTCTCACAGCTCAGACATGGAGACCATGGAGGCCTTAAGGGAGCCTGATCTCGAATTCAGGAATGCTGCCCAATAAGAATTGAAAGGGAGTACAGCTAGAGGTGGGTTGTATCCCACTTCTTGGAGGGAGTGTGGACATGGTCAGATTCAAGCCCAGACCTTCACCATAAATGGAGTTTATTTAACAGCAGCCTAGATCTCAAAGGAATGGGTATCCAACCACATTAATTACAGTGATTAAGATATATTCACAAGAATATTCCAAAATAGAACTCCACTGGTGTGTGTAATTACTGAGTCAAAGCTGGAGACTGGTCTCCCTAATTAAGTTGGTCAACAACAAACCAGAGTGCGTTGCAAAAACAAGTTTCTTCCGTCAGCCCTGGACAAAATCCTCTTTACTACCCCCCCCCCCCCTCTGTTGGAAGAGATATTTGCCCATTTTTCTGAGAACAAGTGAATTTTAATTTCTCTGATAAAATGCACTTTATCATTAAAGGGCATCTTTCACAAGCTGAGCTCATGGTCATCAAATTCCAGTTAACAGGCTAGGAACATTGTCAAATCCAATTAATATTAAGTCTGATTGTGAATAAGGGAAGGAGAAGAAAAGTCCATGGGTAAAAAGGATGAGAGAATATCATGGATTAAACAACAACAATCACAAAACTAATGAAAAACAGTCTTGGAGGTGGAAGGTGAAAGGCAAGTCAAACGGAGACTGACCCAGCAAAGGGTAGAGAGATAAAGGGGAGTGAAGGGGAGGACAGGAGATGGCTCAAGGGTAATGCTAAGAAGTCAACTGTAGGCTCTTGCACAGCATGCTTCACACTGGGGGGAAACAACGTGAAGAGATGTTTGAGAAAAAGGTGGGAGTAAAGTGGGAAGGGATTTCCCATACAGCATAACTCCTTAGCTAGCCTAATGGGACCTGTAAGGGTAATGGAGAAACCAAGTGACCAATGAGAAAGTGTGCAGTGGGCCAGAGTGCCAGGAGGCATGACTTGTTGTTAGCTCTTTACTAAAGTAACAGGAGACATGCTAGCAGGGAATGGACATGGCCCATCCCCATCCCCAGCAGGGAATGGAC
>NW_027186458.1:7534494-7581162 GCF_028583685.1 Petaurus breviceps papuanus
CCCATCCCCATCCCCAGCAGGGAATGGACATGGCCCATCCCCATCCCTAGTAGGGAATGGTTATAGCCCATCTTCCTCAGGACCCTACTTTCCCTGTTGCCAAACAGACAAGATGGGAACCCACTGGGCTTTGGGGGACTGATTAGGGCACTTTATTCCATATTTCAGCCCAGCAGTGATTATTTTTGGCCTTGATAGCTGAGTTAATACAACAGGAGGCATAGATAGGAAGCAATCCAGTTCAAGGATTTGTGTCTTCTTTGTCCTTGATACAAGGCAAATCTTCCTGCCCACCACTTTTCTTTTTTCTTTCTAACTCTTTTAATGGGTTGCAGGTTGCTTTCTTTACTGGGATCTCTTGATGGCTCTAAAAGCAAGGAGGTCTTCCCTGTGAATTTTTTTTTCTTTTTGCAAAATACATATCAGGAAAGATGGAACGGCAAATCTCCATTTAGGCACCAAGCTGGGCTTTTCCCACTAGTCTTCTTAGTAAAAACCTTTCCTTGACTGGGGCAGGTGGATCCTTCTCCAAAGACATTTCTCCCTCATTCCCCTTCTTTCTTTATACCAGTGGCCCAATGGAAGTGGATGTGGTTTTATGTGAGAGAAGTATAGGGACCATGATAATCCAGGAACGGGGGAGTGACAGTCCCATTGCACTCAGTCCTCATAGACCACAGATTGAGTCTTATTTTCAGTGATGGGAACCAAAGCTCAAAGGATGCAATGCTTGTCTAATGGAGGGATCAGCAAACTATGGTGTCATGGGATGTTTGACCCATGAACAAAGAACGATTTGTACATTTAAAGATGTAAGGCACCACTGTTAGCTCGGGTTACACAAAACAGGTCCTGGGGCAGGATTTGCCTATAGGCTATAGTTTGCTCATTCCTCTTCTAGAGGACAAAACTAAGATAGTTCAGTGCCCTGAGATCCTTCCACGTAAGACTTGAAGGAAGTGGACATGGTTAGCTTGGAGAAGAGAAGCCTCAAAGCTAACAAGGAAAGACTCAAAATATTTCAAAAGCAGCCATGGTAATGGAGGAGACATTAGATTGGCTCTCTTAGGTTCCCAGCACCCCCAAGGACATGGTTGGAAATGACAAAGAAGCCAATTTAGGTTTGGGGTATGTGGGCGGTGGGGAACAAAAAATCCAATTAAAAAAACAAAACTTCCTGACTGCTAGAGCTGTCCTGCGCCTCGAGAGGTGGTAGCCTCCCCCTCTTTGGGGATCTGCAGACAGAGGCTGCATGAGCACCTATCAGAATTATCATATGGCAGATTACTTTTGAGTTAGACGAGGTAGTTGCTTCTTCCAACTCTCAAATTCCATGACTCCCTATGGATAAAGCCCATCCAGACACACTTTGCTTAGCCAATGGAAGGGAGGCAGCTGTGAAGGGATGGAGGTGTGAGCTTTCTGCAGTCTATCAACTTCAGCAGACACACAATGGATCTCGTGCCGAAGTCCATTATTTGCTCTGCTTTCAATTTATGTGACCAGCTGAATCACACAGCATTAATTGTATTTGCTGGGATGGGTTTGGCAGTCATTCCAAAGCACTATGGGAAGGATCCTTGGAGGGAGCTCCAGCAGGATCTCTGAAAAGATTTGTTCCTCTCTACAGATGCTGTTCCAGGGTCAGCAGGGCAGGAGCGAATCAGATGCAGAATTGGAAAAAAAAAAATGCTACCAGTGTGATAGGCCTGGAGCCGATGGGGACATCCAAGCGTCACTGCAGCATCACTGCAGCCTGGGCTCACTGAGCTTGGAATCTGGTTGGCTCTGGTCTGGCCTGAACGGGCCATCCTTCCCTGGAGATGACCTCACTTTTTCTCCTTTTAGATCCTATGCCTTTAAGACTTGAGCTTTCTGGAGATGGTGGGAGGTACAGTCTGGTAGAAGGTGGAGCCCAAGATAGCATGGAAATGATTCTCTCCTGGACATCAGAAGAACTGCTTCTCTTCTCTGTTTTTTTGCTATCGATGCTTGTTGGGTTAGCTTGTTTTCAATTGCACTGGCCTGCACTGGCTGGACTTTCTGCAGTCATCCACACCATCCCAGGAACGGGGCCCTCCCCATTCTGGTGCATTAGCCCCTAATGGATGGGAAGCCTTACAAAAGGCCAGTTTGCCTTTAGAAAGGGTACTAGGTATTTGCATACAAGCTCTGATGAAGAGAATTTTATTTGCATGAAGAATTTGGAGACAGATTCTCTTTGGTGTGGTTTATTGTTGTTGTTATTGAATAATAATAATGACAACAATAATTAGGCTTTTTGTTTACTTATGAGAAGCTGTCTAGGCACACCTATGATGACATGGCTGAGAAAACACAGGCATGTGAGTGGGGCCACTCAAATGTCAGTGCAGCACGGCCATCGAGAGCTGAAGGGGCTGTGGAAAGTAAGTCCAGCCACCATCCAGTCAGCTGTACCCAGCCTGTGACAGGGCTGATCTCACATTCTTATGGACTGAGAGCCTAGGCATCTGCCTCTGTCCTCCTGTGGATCAGGATCTTGTTATAGGCCAGGGAGGGGCAGAGTCAGAAGCTGCACCAGGGCCTCCAATTGGCCTGAGCTCCTCTGCCAGTCACTCCACCATATCCACAACCAAACTGGTATAAACAAGTCAGGATTCTTTCTTCAAGACTGGAGGTGAGAGAATCCTCAAAAACTTGTCTAAGGAATCCTTGCAGATTGGCCTCTCTTAGCACGGATACTCTCAATGAAAATCTCAGTCAACCCTATTTGCAGAGAACCACAGAGCCTATTTTCTTTATATATTTTCTTTGTCCTTCCTCGGGAGATAAGTAAGGTAAACATAAGTAAGCCTGAGGCATTATCTAATCCAAGCACATACTATTGTATTTCCCCACAAGGGTCTGGACTTCCTGTCTCAGGAATAGATGACTTTTCCTTTGGCTCCCAACCTGAAGTGGGCATCAGGGTGGGCTTCAGGGATGATTGCACTTGCAGAAGACCCCTTAGGGTCCTGGATCCCAGGAGGTTTAGTTATCCTGAAGGCCTCATCAGTCTTTTTTACAACAAATGGAATCTTCAGGCCAAACACTATGGTAGAGAAAGGAATTGGCAGTGAGTTATGGGGCCAGGAGACCTGAAGTGGAGCCTGGGAAATGAGAGTGAGCTGCCCTCACTCACACTCTAGTGTTATGTCTAATCATAGCTAAGAGCCCAGGGACACCACTGTTATGGCTGTATGATCCCTTCTAAAGCAAAAGAATACTGGTTAGGAATCAAGAAGAAGGGGGGAAAGGAGGGGAGAGGCAGTCAAGGTCACAGGTGCTAAAATGTGCTCGAAGGCACTAAAAAAGGAATGATTGGTCCATACCCATAAATTCAATCCCAAGATGCTCTGCCAATGCAGAAAGTTGACAAAAAAAGAAAGAAAAGGGACACAGTTTCAGAACAGAGCAATACATGGTAGTCCAAAACAAAGTTACACGTCTGTTTGTTTGCACATGAAAACGGGACCAGTGGGGGAGGGGGTTGGAGCAGTGTTCATGCAGGTGTCTGTAATAAAAGCTGAGTCCATGAAAAGCCCTTTATCTCATGGAAAAGTTGGCACCCACCAAATAGGGCCATAAGTGCCATGCTTAATCCCTCAAAGACTTCCCTGATGGAGAGACTGGGAGAAAGGGCTGCCTTTCAGGACTCTGGTGGAGAGTATCTGAGCTGGCAAAGTCCCTAGAGCTCAAAGTCAACATTCTTTCTTTACAGAGAGAGAAACTGAGGCCCTGAGAGTTGAAGTCACTTAGGCAGGCCACACAGGCCAAGAACCAAGGGCTCAACTCCCTGTCAAACACCTCCTCCTTAACCATATGAAGATATTTTGGCCAAGTTGCAAGGAATCTTGAGAATATGAACTATTTTTTATGGGGGTCTCTTATTGGATTACATTAATCCATTCTGAAATGTCTCCCCACCTTACTCCTTTATTCCTTAATCATCAGACTTTGCTGCCCAGGGTTCTAGATTGGAGTCAAAAGATTGGATTCTATTTCCAATCTTCCCATGGTATTTCTAGGTGGCATTGTACAAACCTCCATGCCCTTAGTTGCTTCCTCTCTAAAATGGGCATGGTCTTCTCCATCTGAAAGGGATTTTAAGAGATCATCTGGGTTAGTTTCCTCCCTTTTACAGAAGAAGAAACAGGCCCAGAGAAGTAGGTGGTTTGGCTTTCCTGGGGTTGTACTGGCACACAGCTGAGATTTAGACTCAGGCCCTCTGATGACAATCAGAACTGTTCCCACCAAGCTGTGCTTTCTTTTGTTGTATTTGTTTGCCTAAACATCTTATCTCCTCATTAGATTATAAACTCCTTGAAGCCTGGTGCCATCATTGTTTATTTTGAAATCAATAATGTACTGTCTAGTTCTACATTCATGGTATGGTGCTTCAGGATTCAGCTAATTGGAGGATAGTCTTTGGAACCTTCCTGACACCGTCCCACCCCTATCCAATATGCTTCCAAGACAAGTAAATCTTTGCACATCTTAGAAAAAACTTTCACTTAAAGAATCTCTTAGGACATTCATTATCTCAGCATAGGGCAATACTGGGGCCCAGAGAAGGGACAGCCAGGTGGGAAAAGAGCCCTTCTCTGGGAGAGTGGGCCTAAAGATGACTCCTTACAGACTTAGGGATAACCTGAGCCCACTCAGTCTGAAAGAAGGAGATGGCAACGGGGCCCGCCAAATGGCAAGAGTCCCTTTTCTCTTTGGAAGCCAGAACAACTCTACGCTCTCTAAGAGACATCATTTGGGAAGAATGGGGAAGAGGCACTGGAAAGCAAAGGCCCTTGAGGTGTGCTTCTCTCTCTTCCCTGACCCTGATTCTAGGTCTCATCTACCTAGATGGTACTGGGGAAGCCTTTGCTTTGTCATCCATCACAGAAGAGCAGGAATCCTCACTCTCTGTTGGAGCACTGAGGCTTGATCTTGATGCCCTCTCCTTGACATCGCTTTGGATACACTGGTAGACACATTTGGCTTGTCTAATAAGCAAGTGGCTCTTTGAGAGAAGGGACTATTCATGTTTATGTATGTCTTTCCATTACTTCAAACAGTGCTTGGGGCACAGTATCTGATAAATAAATCAGTGCTTGATGAATGAATGAATTAGTTATCGAGAAAGGAGCTGTTCTCATTCATAGAAGTGGAATGGAGAAGGCCTCTCCTGAGCCAGTGTGCCCCGGGCTGAGAGAAGCTTCATATCTCTGCACTCAGTTTGGCCCTTTGATGTGCTGCCTATGACAGTGGCCTCTGGGTTCAAAGAAACATCCAGAATGAAGCCACTTAGAGTAGGACACCCCAAACATTCCTCTGAACCTTTGTTCTACGTTCATCTAAGGATATGGATTTCCCTAGAGATTCCAAGAAACTTGCCAAATTTAACAGAAGTGGGGGTAGGAGGAGGGCAAAAGCATTATCTCCCAGATGAGTCCCCTTAAGTCTCAACCTTCATCAATGCACAGGTTGAAAACTAAAGTGATTTGAACTGCATTTCACTCAGATCCATCCTCCTTCCTCTTCTCTCTGGGCCACATTGGATAATTTAGACCCACCTGCAGCCACAATTTGTTTGCTTATATATAAATTTGGAAATGCAGCAATGAACCAAATCCTGCTAAAGAGACTACAATGGAGTCCCCCATTCCCATGCTCACCTCCCCAAACAGTCAGGAAGACTTTAAGGGCTAAGTCAAGCTAAAACTATATGATAGATGAACTCAACACTCCTTGGCAGCTGACGATGATGGTTACAAGACGGAGATTCCCAGAAAGCTGTTCCCATGAGCCTCCATGAACACTGCTGATGGCATATATTAGTAGCGTAGAAAGCTTGGTTAAGTCTCAAGTAAAATTACTGGCATGCCCATGCATATGTGTAACTGCTTTTACATGGTCTTAGCAGAAAGTCCACCAGTCATTGTGCTAATTTCATTTCATGGGAAGCCGGGCTCACATCAGGTAGCTTCCATAGTGAATGAGTCAATGGGAAATTGCTGCTTAGGTCTTAAGTGGCCTCAGGCCCTAAGTCCTAACAAGGAAACATGCACTACCCTCCGGTCCCCTGACTACTCTCTACTTCAGCCATGATTCTGTTTCTCTTGTTTGGATCCAAGGAATACAGCCTATATGCCCACAAACCCTTTTCACCTGGTACCGGGTCATAACCTTCTGTTTTACTTAACCTAATGTCTGTGCTCATTATTTCAGAGATGTTTCCTCTAGAACTTCTTTTTCCCCCAAATCAAATTAAGGAGTTAGAAGCACAAGGGTTGCTGTGTTTACAAAACAATTCAGCTTTCTTTCGATAACCGATTCCATAACATGTGCTCACTTAACAAAACAAATGCAAATTGTGGGGTCTTTGGTATCTGTTATGGACAATCACCTCAGAATGTAATTATTTTCTAAAAATCAATTAACTGATTAACAATTCAAATCTGTAGCATTTAATGGAACAAACAGGCTTCATTTTCCATTGTTCCTGAACAGGGCCTGTCAGGCCAACTACATTAGTAAGGTGTGAGTTCCATATTTCAAAGCAATAGCAGCAATTAGGGAAGTGGCAGGAACCAACTTTACCCTGATGATACACTTCAGAAGACTTCATGTCCTTCATTCCTTATGCTGCCTTACTTGTCCATCTTCGTCTTTTCCCCCAATAAACATAAGCTTGAGGAACTGCTCTTTGGGGCATTTTTTGCACCCCAGGACTTAGCATGGGCCTACATTGTTGTCATGCTTGTCGAACTGAAAGCTGTTTTGTAGCAATTCATCCTTAAACTGAGGTGACCCAGCATTTCCCCTCCAGGGACTACCTTTAAATGCTCAGACAACCTCTGAATCCCCAGATGAGTCATCTCAACATCCTGCCCTAAATGACTGGATTCTATTTCTGTCGATTTTAACTGCATCCAATTCAATTGTGCCTACGGCTTGATCACTTACCTTGTGGACTGGTAGCCACGAGTCTGAATTGCTTTCACATTAAACCAACTAGACTGTCACTGAATTCGTAAAGTGTGGAAAGAGATGGTGCCCCTGATGTTCACAAGTAAATGTATTCCTCTTGTCCCCAGGCACACAAAAGCATGGATATTCCCCATGCTTCAGGCCAGTCTGCTGGCCTGGAATCCTTCTGCCTACAGTGAAGATAAACACTTGGGCCTACCCATCAAAAAATATTGGGAGCGGGGCAGCCAGGTGGCACAGTAAGAGCACTGGCCCCAGAGTCGGGATGACCCGGTATCGAATCCGGGCTCAGACACTTAGCACCCACCCAGAAACACCTGGCCATGTAACCTTGAGCAAGTTACTTAACCCCAATTGCTATAAAAAAAAATGGTGGGAGGGCAAATTAGGATTTTTCAGGGAGCCTGCTAAGACTGTATAAGGGTACACATTTTTCAAAGACTTGAAAAAAAAAATGTCATGTATAACCCCATAGCAGATATGTTTATTAGAAATATCCTTGGTGGATGGCATCATGTGATACCCAAGAGTCTGTAATTTAGACTTTGTATTTCTTCACACTGGTGGTCCATTCCCTGTCTCAGACCCTACTAATGTGGACCAACTATTAAAAATGGGCATTTGTGCTTCTAGTGGCTCTTACAACTATGACTCTCCCCTCCTACAGTAGACATGGATTCCAATGCTGCCTGTCTTTAATTTCTGAATATTTGAAACTAAGTTATTCACATAGTTAATCCATCAAGGCAAGCCAATAGACTGACTGAGTGGGGGAATGCCATGTTCTTAGAAAAATATGATGTCATACAAGAGGCAGTGAGTGAGGGTCTCAACTGCCTGCTGCTTGATCCTTTTCTTCTCACACTTAAAGGGCAAATTACTCCTGAAAGGTAGCCATTCAAGAAAGACCTTCTTTCCTAAATGTTTTGACTTCTCAAAATATGGTTGAAGACTTGAGTTATGGGGTGCTGTGGTCCATGAGTGTATAATCCAACACCAGAGCATGTCACACTAATCATCTAAGAGCTCAATGCTCTTTAGCAGACGGCAGCGAAGCTTGGGAGAGAGAGACTCCAGACCTGATCTGGTTTGCAGATTGCCTGATTTCCAACTTTGGTGGCAACGCTGGTGGTGGTAATTTGCTTCCTTTCTAACCTGAATGCTGCCCTATGTTGCTCTCTCCAGGATACACGGCCAATTCTTTTTAATCATCACATGGGCAAAGTTCTTTTTTCTTTCCTGCAACCTTCAAGTCTTCCCCAAACAGAACCACCAACAGTTTAATTCCCTTGGGTCATTGGTGGTAGTGACAGTGGGAAAGGTAGGAGATATGAATTAGGGCATTGAGGGCTGAAAGAAGATCCAGCTTTCAGAGAAGCTTTCTGAATGGGTCCAAAAACAACCTTTGGAATTTGTCACAAATTTGCTTCTTGTTGGATCCTCCAAATGAAAACCAAATGCTGCCTTTCCCAAAGGCTGTCACTGAGAACATCAGAAAGAAGGCCTTTAAGAAATAGCCCTTGGGTCTCCCCAAATACATAGTGTCTCCTAATCAAATAGGGGAAAAAAATGATAGTACATAAAAGGAAAGCCTTTGCCTCAGTTCTAAATAATTGAGGGAATCTTTTTTGGTAGCAATTTGGAAAATGCATTCTGCTCTTTCATGGGCAATGTGTCCTGCACAAAGCAGGAAGAATGGTTCCAAGGCAACGGTTTCCGATATTCTAGATGCAAGCATTTCATATTTCAAAGAAAAACCAATTAAAATTAGAAATGTGGTAGGGGTCTTCTTTTCTCCTAAGATTAACTTAGAAATCAGCACAACACTACATTCTAATTCCTTAGTTATTTAAACTAGCCCTCGATGCCTCGCTTGCTTGGAGCCACTGATGAGTGGGGCAGACCAAGGGCTTCCATATTTGAGATGCTCTGGGTTGTTCATGAAATTCCTTTCACTTTTCCTCTCTCTCCCCCCTTTCCCTCATTCTCTAAAGGCAGACTGGGCAATGATAAGAGACACCTGCACTCTGTTTGTCAGGTTTATTTGACATAAGTAATACATTCTGTACCAACTCAAACTTACCATAGCTTCAAATGCAATATGGGTTACAAGTTAGCAGGATCCCTTTCAGACTGGTGGCATCTTTATTAGACTATTTAGAGGAATGACTTTATTGTACTTTTCCATCAGAGTGAACTTTAGAGATGCTTATTCTGCCTGTCACTCCTGGGGACTGATTAGGATTGGCTGTCCTTAGTCATTACCACCTCAGCATGCTTCCTGAGCCTTACATGCCTATTAGGGTCTCAGTTCCAACATGGCACACACAGAGCAGTTCGTACAATGACTTTGGTTAAGATTCTCATGCGACAGGCAGAGGCCATCCATGTTAGACCTGGTAGAAGAAATCTAGCTCTGGGGGTGATCTGGGGAGGGAGATGCAGCAGCAAGAAAGCAGTGCCCTCTGGGTGTGGCATGCTCCTACTCAGGCAGAGACAGAAAGGGAGTGGACGTACTGTAGAAGCTCGCCATTACGTAGTTTTGGCAACGATCACCAGTAAACTCATTTGGGCACCTGAGAGGAAAAACAAACAAAAACAACGGTAGAGAAAACAGAGAAAAGAGAAGAAGTGAACATGTGCTGAGGAAGAAGCATCGTCTGTGTCAACTGCTGGACCCTGGCGAGTTCACCTCCAGGAGCAGCCTCAGCTTTGCCCCAGTGTGGCTCGAGGCATGGGGGACACCTCCAAGGAGACCAGTTTGGACCCAATTGAATGAAGTTATGGATGGTGGAGACACACACAGCACCATCCCAGGGGTTTGCACCCTCCTAAAATAGAGGTCACTTATCGAGCAAATTAAGGAAGCACCAAGCCATCTTGGTGACTCGCGGAATTCCGATTGATATGACTGCTCAAAGATGTCAGGCAGACAGTGGTATTTTTGAACATCTTTCCCAATCAAGCTCTCTTGTCTCCACTGACAGGAGGTGACAACAATAATGTGTCATGCCGCCGAGCCATGGGTGCAGAGCCCAGGCACCTGGATGGTCAAACCACCAAGAAATAGTGATTGTTGCTGTGGATTGGGGGGAAAGCAAAGTTCAGATTATTTTTAACATACTTTCTGGGGTTTGGACTTTCATGGGCACATTCTCAGTACATCTCGCTCCAGTGAATCCAGGTTGGCACCTAGAGGGCAGAAATGTGATAAACAACAGAGGCTAAAGACACCCAGTGATTAAACTGTCAATGCCCCTCCTATAGATTAGGAAGCTGTTCCCAAAGGATGCACAGAGCTGGGAGTGGGGGATGAAAAATGACATGGAAGGGGGAAGACATTTAGAAAACCACGTCCCTTGAGGACTGCAAAGAATTGATTGATTTCTTTTTTTTTTAATTTGTAAGGTCAATACATTGAAATTTGATTAGAGAAAAGCTCTAAAGCTGAGGGGGAGGAGGAGGCAGGGCAGTATGGCCCCAGTTGGTGGCTGGAGAATTGTGTATAGCAGCCACTTACCATTCAGCTTTGCTTCTGCTGTGAATAGCACTGGGTCAGAGAAGAAGCAAGCCCCCCTCTTCCTACCCTCCCTCCCCAAAATTCCTCCAACTGCTTCATCTTTTACCTCATAGGCCATGCATCTTGGAGTAAAAGAGCATGGGTGAAGAGTGTGTGTGTGTGGGTGTGTGTGTGTGTGAATGTGTGAGTGTGTGTGTGTGTGGGTGGGTGTGAATGTGTGAGTGTGTCTGTGGGGAGGGTGTGGGGGGTGGGGGGTGGGGGTGGGGGGGGTGGGTGTCTGTGGTGCTTAAGTTGACAGTGAAAATGGTAAGAATTACACATTCCCATCTTCTGATGTTTTTGGTTTGACAAAGGACTCCCTCTCATGCCAATCCTGAAGGTTCTCCACCCTCACCTCCCATTTGCCTTGTTGGCCAGAAGGAGGGACCTGAGGCTAGGGCATACCCACACCAGATGGCGCACTACAGGCTCAATGCTTTAAGGAGCTAGGCTTTTTTGGTGAAGGGCACTCACTTCCCATGAGGCTGGTGATATCACAGTGCCTTTGGACAGAGGTGTCAGACATACTGCTGAGTGCAGCCCAACCACATGAAAATTCAATTAAGTGCTTAACATAAGGAAAATGGAATTCAAAGTTTAATAAAATAAAAATATACTAGAACACAGATAATATTAACATGTGGTTTTCTAAATCAACATTCAGCTCACAGGGATCCTCCCATAATAGCCTTTTCTAGTTGAATTTGACGCCAGTTTTAGGAGTCTACTTTTGTGAATTCCTCTGTACCTTCCAGTCAGCACCCAGAGAACCTAGCCTTCTGGCGATGAGATCCTCCTTGAGAGTTTGTGTTCTGATCATTTAGCCCCAAGAGTCCAGGCTCCCCCCATGCCATGGTTTTCACTGTGTGTGTGTTCGTGTGTGGTGTTGGGATTTCACTGCTGTGCGGAAGTAAGGGTATGGAATCTCCCTCTACCAATGAAGGTCAGCAACTCACACGCAACTTAAAGATAGAGAAAGTTGCCTGAGTCATTTACCCAGTATCACACAGAGAATATGTGTCAGAGCCCAGGCCAGCACACAATCCACTGTGCCACACTATTACTGTACATGCAATATAATGATGCCAAATTCAAGTGGGTTCCATTTTTTAACATGGGATGCTCTCTTGTTATAGTCTTTTAAAAATAATATTTTTCTTCCCTAGATACATGTAAAATCTTTAAGAGACTATTTATGCTATAAATGGCATGGCTTAAATCTTAGTGAGCTGGAATTTATACTGTTGACCTAGCATTTCCTCACATTGAGATCTTGGCATTCCCAGGAGTTTTGCTTGAATGCCTTATTTAGATAAGGCCTGAAGCTTATCCATATATGAATAGGGTCTTATCTTCTGTAAAATTAGGACTAAATCATACCAAATAGTATGGGCACGAGGTGACACAGTAGATAAGTGCAGAGTTAGGAATCAGGAAAACTCCTCTTCCTGAGTTCAAATCTTGTCTCAGACACGTATTAGCTGTGTGACCCTGGGCAAGTCACTTAAAAACCCTGTTTGCCTGAGTTTCCTCATCTGTAAAATGAGCTGGAGAAGGAAATGGCAAATTACTCCAGTATCTTTGTCAAGAAAACCTTAAATGGGGTCATGAAGTCATGACTGAAAAACAATTGAACAGTAACACCAAGTAGTGTCTGGAGAAGGTATTGATGAATATGTTTGCAGATGACAAAATGACGGTGTTCGGGATGCCAAACCTGCCCCACTAAATGAGAGAACTGTCTGCACATCTTCTTCACAAATGCTTATGGATTACAGAGCTCTCATGGTCTTCATAGAAAAAACTGAGAAGTATACATAGACTTGGCTTTCCATAAGAACAAACACCCACAAGCATTTCAGATTCAGAATGGTCAGTGGAAAGGGCTATGGGTATGGAATCAGAGAATCTGAGTTCAATTTTAACTCTGGTATACTGCCCATGTAACTGTAATTTATTGTCTCTGGCCTCAGTTTCCTCATCGGTCAAATGAAGGAATTGTATGATTTGGAAGGTCCTTTCCAGCTTTATGAAGTAAGACTGTGCATAAGAATGAATTCTTATACAGACACAAGTAAACTTGTTATTCTTTACTACTACACTTCCTTTCATATGCTATGTTAAGAATATGGTTTGGTGACGGAGGTAGAGAGAATGGAAGGGAAGGGGCATACCATTAGAAGTGGAGTCAAATGACTTTGGTTGAAGTCCCCGCTCTATTAACTAGCTGGGTGACCCTTGACCCCTTCTGTCTGTGAAATAAAGGGGTTAGGGTTTGTGTAATCTCTCAGGGTTCCTCCAGGTGTATCAATCTATATTCTAAAGTCCTTTAGAACTGGAACATTCTATGTTCTAAGATTCCTTTCAGCTTTAAAAGTGCTGTAAGGTTCTTTTTGATTCTAATATTCTTCATTTGAAGGTCACCCTTAGCTCCAACATTCTATGCATGGTCCATGATCCCCCCTTTAAATTCCAACATTCTATGCATGGTCCATGATCCCCCCTTCCAATCAACATTCTATGCATGGTCCATGATCCCCTCTTCCAATTCCAACATTCTATGCTCTTATAGTATATGTTCTGAGGTCCCTTCTACCTTCAACTCTCTATGTTCTAACTTTACATGCTCTGACATTCTTGGTTCTAAGATCATCCCAGCTTCAGCATTCTGAATTCTAAGGATGTGCAATTAGGTGACACAGTGAATTGAATACCAGGTCTGAAGTCAGGAAGACTCATTTTCCTGACTTCAAATCTACCCTCAGACAGTTATTAGCTGGGTGACCCTGGGCAAGTCACTTCACTTCATTTGTCTCAGTTTCCTCATCTGTAAAATGAGCTGGAGAAGGACATAGCAAACCACTCCAGTATCTTTGCCGAGAGAACCTCAAATGGGGTGACAAAGAGTTGGAAACAACTGAAATGACTGAACAGCAACAACTCTAAGCACCCTCCCAGTTCTGAGATTCATTGTTCTAAGGTCAATTCCAACTCCCATAGTCAATATTCCAACATTCAGTGCTCTGTGATTCTTTCCAACTCCAACATTCTGTGCATTGACCATCAATATCCCAAGGTCCTCTTAGCTCGAGGATTTTAAATTCTAAATTTCCAAATCTGATAAACTAGAAAACCTTGGATATACCCAAAAGGCTTGGTATATTCAAAGCAGAGTCCCTTAAAAGAGGCAGAGACTTCAATAATCTCTCCAACCTATGCGCTTGAGTAGAATAAATGTAACTTATATTACTAATGTTAAAAGACCTTGAACTTTCCTAGGTCCTTTAGGTTTCTGAGGCCCCTCCCCCTTCTTTTGTTCTCACTGATTTTGCTACAAATCCAGTAGGAAGGTCCACTAAGAGTTGCTTGGAAAATCATTGACTTATGAGAAGTTATGATTTCTCTCATGTGAGAGTCACCTGAGGCAGCCTGCAAATGATTGACAAAGGAAAGACTGGGGAGGAAATAGATCTACTGCATACCATTGATGTGAACTAATTTTCAAAGTAGGTACTTTTGTTTTGCCTTCCAGATGAGTTTTAGAAGTCCTTGTGGACATGTTGGAGGAAGAATGAAGAGTTGGAGGAGAATGGATAGCACAGGATAATGGGCCCAGAGTGTGAGACTTGGAGTCAAGACACCAGGATTCTAAACCTGGCTTTGATAACTACTGTCTGCTGGGCCCCTTCCATTCACTAAAGCCTCAGTTTCCTCAGACAAAAAAAAATGGAGATCATTATATTTATAGTATTTATCTCACAGAGCTGTTGTGAGGAAAATGCTTCATAAATCTGAAAATGCTGATGCAAATGCAACCTATTCTTTTCATTCTTCTATGACTGGGTCACATTAATTGGTTCCTATTGGTTCCAACTGTGTCTACCACGTTGGTAACAGCTATGATTCACTCTGTTATGACTAAAAATGAGTTACAAGTGTGGAGTCATGTGTATGTGTGTGTGTGTGTGTGTGAGAGAGAGAGAGAGACAGAGAGACACACAGAGACAGACCGAGACAAACAGCCAGATAAAAGAGATGGAAAAGTACATCATTCTGTTTCCAGTCAAGGATTGCCATTATGGAAGGTTTAGGAAATAAGCCAAACACACACACACACACACACAACACACACAACACAACCCACCACAGCGCTTACTGGACAGAGAAGCAGGAGATACAATTATATAAAAAAAAATTGCTTGGAAAATATTGGTTAATTACCCAGAGCTCTGGGAAGCAAAGGCAGACAGAGCAGGTGGGAAGAGGGGGTGAAAATTTGGCCAATTTTTTCTTATTGTTTTCTCCAGGGAAACTCTGTTATGATACTACAGTAACTTCCTAATGAAGGAACCCCTTCTTGGAGAGCCTCTTTGCTTTATCAATCATGAACATAAGAACTATGTACATAGTGCTTTACAATTTTCAAAGCAAGGATGGAAATCATCATGTCATGTCATGATAATGTCTACATAAAAGGAAACATTCAGAAGTCCAGGGCATTTTAAGTAGGGGAAATCACTTATTCATGCCCCTTTTCAAACTTGGCAGGAACCACATTGACACTATCTATCCAATCTCTCCATGTGCTAAATTCATTTTCCTTCTGCTGGCTGCAGAACTAGTCTGCCACATGGGGTTGGAAAAAGTAGCCTCGCCCCTCATGAGTTCATCTAAATTGATTGGGCAATTGAGATGAAAAGAGAACTAAGGGATTTCTAAGAAACCATTTGTTATGATATTCCCTTGAATGCATGGATGAAATTAAAATCAGTTCCTCTTTCTGGAGAAATCAGAGAGTCGACATCAGCAGCTGTTTAGCTAACTTTGGAGAACACAGATAGGATTGTTGTCAGAACACATGGGAAATGCCTGTGATGGTGACTGTTATTTCTTTTGCAAAAGACAACATCATCAATTTTAGGTGGGAAGCACAGAAAAGGGAAAATCATCTATATAAATCTGTGCTCTGATTAAACTCTACAGATTCACTGACTTTCAGCTATAGTTGGCATTTTTAGTATTCTAGCATATAAGAATGGAGACAGTGAACATCTTTGCTTTATCCTCGGTGTTACTGGTAAAACTTCAAGGGTTTTTTTTTTAATGCTAACTTTTGATTGATTTATTCACTCAATAAACATTAATTAAGCACTTAATATTGCTAGACAATGGAGATACAAGGCAAAAACTAATCCTTCTTATGCTTAAAAAGTTTACATTCTATCTGAGGGGAAGACTACTCTTTTTGATAATTTTAAGGAAAGGTCCCTTTATTCCTATTCTTTTTCATTGTTTTAAAACATAAGGAAATATTGCATTTTGTTGTAGACATTTTTTGTTTAACATAATTATTTTCTTTTTTTTAAGTTGTTATGAATATGCTTATACTTTTCCTACTACTAAACCATCCCTGAATTCCTGGTGTAACTTTACCCTAAGCATAGAAAAAAGAAATTTTTGAATATGTCTTGAATTCTCTATTCTACTCTCTTATGTGCCATTTTAGTATCAATATCCACAAGAGATATTTGTCTATAATTTCCCTTCTGTAGATTCAATGCTAGAAAAGTTTACCTGTCTGGTATCTAAAGAATCTGTATGTGAACCATTTAAACCCAAACACTCAGCTTAAATCTCTCTTCAATGCGGAAGATTAGAGATGGGGAAGGGGTCTATGTGTGTGGAACAAGGCATATAATGTCAGACTTTTTCAGTATCTTGATTAGACATACATAACTTCTCTCCTCCCCACCCCTAACTTTTAAATAAGTAATGGCTTTGGGGAGGGAAAGAAAGGATTTCTAAAATGATAAAACTGATAAAATGAAGGATATCAATAAAATTACTTTTATAGGGGAAAAGAAAGAAAAGACAGGAAAACATTACTTGAGACTTTGTGGACTGCTAAGCTTCTTTGTGGCAAGGAGTGTGTTATTTTGTTTTCTTATCTTCTGTTGCAGGGGCACAGTAGATAGAACTCTGGGCCTCAAGTCAAATCTGGCCTCAAACACTAGCTGTGAGACATTAGGCAATTTAATTAAACTCTCTATGACTTAGTTTTCTTCTCCATAAAATGAAGATAATAGCATCTACCTCTCAGGATTGTTGTAAGGATCAAATGAGATACTATTTGTATAACATTTTGCAAACTTTAAAGCACTATAAAAACATTTGCTACCATTGGTGGTGGTGATGATGGCAGTAGTAGTAGTAGTAGTAGTAGATGACCCAGCAGGGAGGCATAGTAGATAGATGGCCAGATCTGGAGCTGGGAATACTAGGACCTAGACATACCTCTGACACAGAATAGCCATGTGACCTTGGCCAAGTCATCTGACTTCTTACTGGCCCAAGTCCCTTACCTAAGAATGAGTAGCAGCTCTGTTTTAGTTCCTCATACCCATGGATCTGGACTAAGTCTTCCACCTCAAGCCAATGGACAAAATGCCTCAGTATCTAGGCCAGTGTATTTCACATAGGTGGCCCTTAGAAAAGCTTGCTGAACTGACTCTGACCCAGATTTGTAAATATATTTTACTGTTATGATAGATAAATAATGAGCTATTTTTTTTCAAATTCAATACTTAGAAAAACCTAATTATTTCCTAGCATCATCAGATGATATTATTGTTGATCTAGATTAGGAAGTGACCAAGCCTTTCATTTGACAGATGAGGAAACTGAGGCCCAGGCATTCACAGTCACAGTTAATATAAAAAGTAGGATTTGAACTCAGGTGCTCTAATTCTAGAGCTAATGCTTATTATGGGAGTTAAAGCCCAAAGCTTGAGTGCTGCCTCAGGCATTCAATAACTGTAACATTGGGCTAAAGCCAACTTCTCTAAACTTTTTTTTTCATCTGCAAAATGGGGTTAATTACACTGGGACTGGTTTCCTGGGTTTTTGTGAGCATCAAATAAGATAATCCTATAAAGTACTTTGTAACCATAAACACTGCACAAACACCAGTTACTGTTATTATCTAATAGCCTTGACTTTTTCATGAATCATACATTTTCTTTTCTGTCAGATTTTTCCATGTGGAAAGCAATCTAGGATTGTCAACTGCCCCTTCTATACATCTGCAACATGATCAAAATGGGCAGCAGCAGCCATGATGGGCTGTGAAAGCCATTGGGGGAGGGGTGCCCTGCATTAAAGAGGGATGGGCAAAGGCAGCAGGAAGGCTCAGAGGGAGAGAAAATCAAGGAGCAAGGCTATCTGTGGAACAGACATCATTGAAATGTGACATGTTCTTCCCCTCTTCCTCTTCCTCTTCATTATTTATTTTTTTATTTTAAATGAGACCTGGAATTTCATCATTGTGAGAAGCTCCAGTTTGGAAACTCCTTTTGCTGATGCAAATAGCAATTCGTCTTTAGGTTCCAGTCTGAAAAAGTGAACCAGGAATGCAGATATAGGGAACCATGTAGGTGGAACACAGCTCATACTCTCCAACTTGATCGGTGAATCCATGGGTCTACTGTGGTTAATGAACTGCTTCATTTTTCCTCTTTCCTTTTTATGTGTGGTCTTGTGGGATGGCTCTCCAGGTAGGAGGGGCAGGGAAAGAAGTGTATTAGCAAATGAAGGGGATAGAAAAACAAAATAGATCAATAGCTTAAAAAAAAAATAAAAAGGAAAGTTGCCTAGGGTACTCGTCCAGAATTAGGCTTAGATAGTGAACTCAAGCCTTCCTGATTGAAATGTTGATCCTCTGTCTACCACACCTACTACACCATGGCTTCTCTTATCTCACTACTCTATCATCTAACACATATGATTGGTAAAAAGGAGGTGTCCCAATCAAGTGATAAGGACCGGGACTGACAGTTAGACACGCTGCACCGGAAGCCCTGCACAGCACAAAGTCACAACATCTGCCTGCTCATTGGGTAGCTCCTCCGGGGATCCCTGGGACAAAGAAGTGTCCAAGGATGACAATGTACGGAGAGCTAGGACTGGTCATGATGAAGGAAATACCCAGGCAAATGGGGCCACACAGGCATTGAGGTGGCGAAGGAAATCTGATGAGAACGTGGCAGTCAGAATCCAGCCAATGTATTGAATTCCCTAAGGGAATTCATTGAAGGAACTTTTTTTTTTTCATTTAAAAAAATTGCTTTTTGTGGCCACTAAGATATATGAGGAAGAACAAGTCATACTCACAGAAATGTCACTTGGGCTTTTGTGAGGGCTGATAAGACAGTTTTTGAATTATTGATTCCCATGGGGCCAAGGGGTAATGTATATAAAACAAAAGCAATTTACATACTTTAAAGTGCTATATAGATCCTAGAGAGAATGATTATTATTATTTCATTGTCATTTTCTTTTCATTGAGGTTCAGATAGAAATGGTCCTGGACAAGTCAGTTTCCTGGTATATAGACTATTGCATAGGTGAATGGAATCACTGGATTTTTGTTATTTGGATCAAAGGACCAGGATGTAAGCTCATCTTCTGTAGGCTTGGTGAAAGCATCCGCGGTCCAACTCCAGTAGTAGAGAGGCTGAAGAGGAGGCTATGTACTCTAGCCTGTTCCCATGACTTTGCTTTGCCCACCAGTCTCCATATTTTGAAAGCTTTTCATTCCATGCATGCAGGAAGTCATGAACAATTGTTATGAGAACATCTTTTTTAAAAAATGTATTTCTTACATTGCTAAGGATCAAGGTTATAGTCAGGCAATTGTGGACAACAAACCTGTTTATGATAAGACCATAGTCCCAGTTTGTGTATTTGTTGAATTCTCAACGATATTCTGAAGTCTAGATTAAAGATCTGATCTCAGTCTGTGAAAAATGGCAATTGAATTATAATTCTAGGTATCAGGTCATTTCTTGTGAGGTATTCAGCAGGTGCTTAATTTTTGCAGCTTGCAGAATTTCTCTCAGACTTCTATAATCTGCCTCAGTCACTTAATCCAACCTCTTCAAGGACAATCTTTCAGTAATTTCGGAGATCAATGACCTGGCCCTGAATTGTCATAAAAAATCCTTCTGTCTCCACAAACAAACCCACAAGATTCAACCATCTCTCCAATATTTCTTCATCATCATGTTGTTTTGTCCATAAAAGTGTTGTACATAGAATTCCTGTTAATTCTATTCTGAGATCTTGGGTTTTTCATGTTCCATGTGGAAGTAAACCATTTTTGGCTTCATTGAACCAAATCAATGGTATGAATCTTGAGGGTCAGCATTTCCTGTTATTTAATAAAGTGATCCTGTGCATTTCAAACCTATTGCTTCCCATGTTCTAACTTGTTTATCATGTGATCTGGATATGTATATCCATCCATCTACTTTTTTTTTTCCTTTTGGGGGGCAATTGGGGTTAAGTAACTTGCCCAAGGTTACATGGCTAGTTTTGTGTGTGTGTGTGTGTGTGTGTGTGTGTGTGTGTGTGTGTGTGTGTGTGTTGAGTGTCTGAGGCTGGAACTGAACTCAGGTCCTCCTGACTCCAGGGCCGGCGCTTTACTCACTGCACCACCTAGCCGCCCCCTCATCCATCTACTTTTTAATGAAGGAATTTTCTTCTTGCTTTAGGTGATTGTGAACTCCTAGATAGCAGCGCCTCCATTTTTCCTTTCTTTGTGCCCCCAGTGCTTAGCACAAGCAGCTAAACAGGTTAGTGGTTAGGGCTGCTGAACCTAGGGGCAGGAAGACTGAATTCAAGTGCAACTCAGACACCTTACTAGTTGTATGACCTTGAGCAAGTCACTTAACTTCTGTTTGCCTCAGTTTCCTCAACTGTAAAATTGGAGATAACAGTAGCACCCACCTTCCAAGGTTATTGTAAGGATCAAATGAGAAAGGATTTGCAAGGCACTTAACTTAGTTTCTGCACATAATAGGTGCTATATATGATTGCTACCTATTTAACATCATCATTATTAAAAAAATAGCAAGTGACTATCTTCTTGGGGAGATAAGGCCTTTGTTAATATCATATAGGTGCTTTGTTAATATCATATAGGTTTGTTTGGGTTTTTTTTTGCTTAAATCCTAATTTGGTTATGTTCCATTGGACAGTTTTGCTAGTATGCATTAAAACTGGGATTGTCCAGCATTCATCCTTTAAGTGTATCCTTCCCATTCTGATTTGATTTTAAGATGCCAGAAGTTTCTTAATGTATTCAGCCACCCCTTTCTCCTTGATAGCTCAATGCTTCAGGTGCCTTGTTTGCAGAATTCCATGAGATACTATTTATGAGGTCCATTCATTGGTTCAATTTGACCCTTGCATTGAAGCTTGAAGCCTCCATTCCTATCTTCATATGCATTAATAAGTTTATACTTCTTGAGCCCAAATCACATTTTGATGTCACTGAATAAATATTTCAAAGCATAAAGGATCTGGTGTGTGTTTTTAAATTTCAATTTTTGGTGATGCCATATAAGTCGGTGTCATATATATATGTAATAATTAATAAGTTGTTTCATTCTATCTCCCTTTTCAATCTGAAATCTGTATTTCCTTATTACTAATTAAAAGAGATGATTGATCATTTAAGGCTAGGCAAAAACCACAGTGGACTTAACCCATCTCCCTGAAAAAGTATCATGTTTCCATTCTTCTCTCCCCACCCAACCCTGAATTTGAGGCCAAACTAATAATAGTCCCAAGAAAAAGTCACTATCACATTTTTTAAGGTAAAACGTTCTGTGGAGTATTATACAATTAGCTAAAACAAGCCAGAGTTTGGGGGTTTTGCCTCATTTCTGTAGGTTCATTGAAAACATCCTCAAGACAACTTTAATATCAAAGAAGATATCACCATCAGCTGAAATTGGAGTCAGGTTTACTCTCATTAGACCGCATGAAGAGGAGTGAAAAGAAGTGAGAATGGGTGGCATGAAGGTGAATCCATTCCAGCTTTAACTGCAGAAGTCTCTGGAATGACATCCCATCTGGAACTGTCAAGCAGGACACGGGACTCTGAGCACAAAACCAGGTATCTCTTCTCATCTGTCTTGAGCCCTCCACTTGGATCAGGGTTATTCTTATACTGTTGCATCTCAGAAATTATTTGAGACAGTTTTGGGTCTCTGTTTACAAATACATCCAGTTTCAAAAAGGATAATGTGACTGATGATGGGAAGTGATCTTGAGCACATGCATTTGGAAGATTCTCTATGGGTTCAGGAGGCTGACGTCAAGGTCTCGCTCCATTCCCTTGAGCACATACTTTTGAGTTGGCCAGACAGACATTTCTAATACTGCCAGTCTGGTTTTCTGCAGTCTTGTATTGCAAATTCTGACTCCTCCCCACCCCACAGTCCAGTCGGACGTTGGGCCAGATCTCGCCCACTCACTAACAGAATCTCTATCTGTGTCTTGGATTATTCTTTCCCCAATGTATTGTTACTATTAGTCTGCATATTTCTGAGATGAATCTCATTGTATTACCTATTCATATTCATAGTTTCTTCAGGGTCTTAAGTGGTTTTCTAATTTCAGTTTAAGCCCAAGTCTTGATATTATCTGCAAAATCCATTGGTTTTCTCAAGGGAAGCTTTGTTTTGTCCATCATTAAAACAACTATCCAATTAGGAAACTTGTAGTAATGACCTCTTTGACTTGGCTTTCTACCCATGCTCTTCACCCCTTCTTCATGCATGTGTACACACACACGCACACACACACACACACACACACACACACACACACACACACACCCCAACACACAGTCCCCTTCTTACAGCTTGTGCTGAGGATTCCTTCCAAGCAGAGCTGCACTCATGGACATCATACATATACATTGCACATGTACAATCTACTCTGACCTCATGAGGAAATGGAGATAAATCTAAATTTTACCAAAATACTAACAGCTCATCTTTAAGGTTTAAGTTATAGTAACGCATCCCACTGGGAAACCAAGGCTTAGAAAGGAATCCCTCCAAGCCAGCACTATCACTTTCTATCTGTACAGTGTAGTCTTTGACTCACAAAGTTAGCTCTGAAATGCTGGGTAGGAACTACATCTCTCCCTCTATTTTCAATGGTGACTACTTCACATATTTAACCATATGTGAACTCCCCATAATCTCCCTCATTAAATCTCTTCTAGCCCTGCCATTGCGTTGTATACAAATGTGCTATGATCTTTATGAGGAGACTTCTCTTCCTATGTCAATAAGTAAGAAAAACAAACAAAAAAAAACCACAGAGGAGAGAGGGAATTCCCTAAGTCACTTCATCTGATTTTCTGAATTTTGGGAAGACAACCCTTAAGTGATCTTCCTAATGTATAGCTGTGACCACATCGGTCCTTCCCCCAGGATGCTCCCAGGCTGCCTCCTGCCTGCAGAGTAAACCATAACGTCCTCCATTTGCCATTGAAACTCTTCACCATCTGGCCCCTTCCTATCTCCATGATGCAGGTTCATGGGCCTATTTGCAGATTCTCCATCTGATCTTCCTCACGTCTTTGGACTAGCCCCCTTGCCTGGAATGCAGTCCCTTTTCACATCCACATCTTACCTTCCTTGGTTTCTTTTGAGACTTTGCTCAATTTTCACCTTCTGTAGGAGACTTTTCCTGTCCCCAACCAACTACTAGCATCTTCCCCTTCCATATTGGTTTCATCTACTCTCCATATGTGTTTGTCTCTCCCTGAGGGCCTGGATCATGTTTTTGCCTTTCTGTTAATGCCCAGCACTTACTGCAGCGCCCAGCATTTAGTTATTTCTTACTTTTAGTTCAGGCTTACTGCCTGCCTGCCTGACGGAGCAAATAGGTGAAAGCCCCACACCATGCTGAGGTGCATAGGGAAGGAAACAAAAGAGGGAGATCAGGGCATATTCCTCATTTCTGGCATACAAGAAGTGCTAATAAATGCTTCTTGATGGACTGATTTGCCCTCTAAATAAACACACTAAATATGTAGAGAGAAGGACAACAGCTTCAAGCAGAAAACACCTGGAGATCAATGCCATCATAAGTCATAAGTTGTGGTGAATCGATGCCTGTTCTATGAAGCCCTAGAGAGAAGAGCTGGGTCAGTGTGGGCTGGAATTGTCAGGCCTGTGAGTCAGGAAGGTTGGCAATTTTCACCCAGGTGTCTGTGCAAATGTTTTCATATCACTTCAGCGTTCTCACTCTAATGATGTCACTCCTATTGTCTTCAATCTCTTCATGTCTGTTCCTTAGACTCTGTACCTTCCTTCAAGGTTCCAGAAGGAGATGTCCCCTGACTTCCACTTCAGCTTGCATTTACTTGTTCTCACACAAGTTACATGTGCATTTTGTCTTGAAAGAAGGGACTATTTTGGGTTGTTGTATTCCCAGCATGGAGTTTTCCATACACCAGGTACTTAATAAATGTTGTGTTTTGTTAACTTGAGCTGTAGGAGCAGTTCTGGGTATATGGCTCTGTTATATAACTTTCTGTATAGTCTCTGGCTACATTAACACTGAGTGTGTCCCCACTTCTCCTTCCCAATTATATAGCCTTTGATCCCTACATCTACCTTCATTACAATTTCCAGGTAAGGAATTCTGAAGTCAGCTTTGAGGTGTGTCTCCCCTAAGTTCTCCATATGCAAGCTGTCACCATATTTAGTCATTTTGTCCTTCACAATGTCTCCTCATTGCCTTTTGACTCTCCCTTCTCATTGATCATCATCCCAGTCTAAGTCTGCAACAACTAGATTTTTTCAATATTCCTTCAACTGAATGTTGATTCCTTCAATGGCTCCCTGTCTTACACCTTTCCTTTCTATTAGGATTATTATCTCATGCCTCTCATCTTGTTCAATGGAGTTCAGATACAAATAATTCTTGGAAAAGTCATGATATATTATTTTTTGTTCTGAATATTCTGTGGACCATTATAAACTAGAAAAAATAACTATCTTTTTGTTATCTCATCTTGTTCAATGGGGTGCAGATAGAAAGAGTCTAGGATGAGTCACTGTCCTGATCTTCTTTTAGAATTATTGTCCTATAGTCTCTTGTACAAATAACTTTTCAGTAGTTGGAAAAATATCTATTAAGATATAAACTCATGCTTTGCTGTCTCACCAAAAGTATCTTCAGTTCACCTTCAGTAGCAAACAGGACAAAAAGGGTGACCCTATCCTATTCCCACATGGCTTTTGACCTCCTCTGCCAGGTTTCAATGCTTTGAAAGCTTTTTCTTCCAAGTAGCTTGCAATGAAAATCATTTAAAAAGAGGAAACAGCAGACATGAACATGTAGCCAGGAATCTGGTAGTTGAAGTTTGGATCTACCAGTAAACTTGTGACCCAGGGCAATCCAATGGAGGCTTCCATAAACTGGCCCCCTCCTTCCTTTCCAGCCTTCTGACAACTTACCCCCCAACACCTACTCTCTGAGTCAGTGACATTGATAAGATTCTCCATCTCTCCTCTTTCAACTTCCCATGAGTGGAACGCCCTTCCTCCTCTGCTTTGGTCATTGACCTCCCTGGCTTTCTTTAAGTCCTAAATAAAATTCCACCTTCTATAAGAAGACTTCCTCAACCCTGGTTAATTCCTATGTTAATTATTTCTTATTTATTCACATATATGTTGCTTTGTATATATTTGTTTGTATGTTTTCTACGTCATTAGATTTGAAGTTCCTTGAGGGCAAAGACTGTCTTTTGCTTTCTTTTTTTTTTTTTGTATCCTCAATGCACAATGCCTGGTAGGTAGGAAGAGCTTAATTAAGATTGATTGATTGAGTGATTGAATTAGTCTTTCTGTGCCTCTAATCCATCCTCTGTGAAATGATCTTGTTACTATGGAAGGATCATTCATCTACTAAGGCTTTCTGTGTAGTAGACACAGTGCTGGGTGTTTCACTAATATCTCATTTGATCCTCACAACAACCCTGGGAGTCAGGTCCTATTATTATCCCTATTTTACAATGAAGAAATAAAGGCTAAGTGACTTGGCTTTTGTTTTCTTTTTTCTTTTTCCCTTCTCTGTCCAGCTCACCATGGAATGTGACTTTCATCAGGAGTCTACTCAGTCTGTCAGTTAGGTAAAGAGTCAATAAGAATTAAGGACTTTCATCTGCTAGGCTCTGTACTAAGATGGGAAGGATCTGAGGCTGAATTTGAACTCAGGTCTTCTTGACTTCAGGCCCAGTGAACCCTATCCTCTGAACCAATCTCCTTTGCTGTTAATGGCTTAACTGCTTACTACCTATGAGCTGTTCGGCAGTTCCCTTCCTCTGGGCTCAAGTGATGGTCTAACACTTAACCTCCAGACCCTTGGATAATTATTCCACTTTTCTAAACTTCACTTTTCTTTGGTCATAGCTGTACCAAGGGCAGGGTCACCAGGGCTTTGGCCAGGCATTGAACTTAGGAGGTGCTGAATTAGAGGGCACTGAGCTTCAAGAGTATTAACAGCACTTGCTGTATGTGACATGTAAAAAAACAAATAAGGAGAACCTTGGTAGCCAGAATAATTAGTTTAAATACAAAACTAATTTATCAGTAAGTGGGCTGTGGTGCCCCAGGTACAGTTTATGTTTTTCCCCTTGAGCACAGGAAATCCTAGTTACAAATATGATGATGGTTCTTGAACTACCCATGGCCTCAGCTATAAGGAGAGCTCCCAGTGAACCTTAAAGAATGATAGGTACAGACTACAGGCTCATGAAGACCAATGCCTTTTACTATCTTTAGATAATTGGAGGAATTCATTCAATTAATATAGAGAAAAAGTTGCACCAAAGGTATGAGCATTGACAGAGTTCTTCAACTCATATGCAGAAGAAAATCAGGGTCACTTAGAAATCTCCAGAGTCATTTTCACCTGTGTTTTTTTAAACCTGGTGAATCCTCATGCAACCCTTGATCCTGGCAAATACACAAGGGTGGGTCTGCCCCAGTGCTGTCCACTCCAGTCCCCTCCCCCTCATCCAAGACACCTGAGGCTGAGGGGAACCAGAGAGAACTCCTGAACAATGATTCAGTTTGGTGTTTCAGAGGCCCACCTTCAGTTAGGAGCAAAACTGATTTCTACTGATGTGGCTAGTACCTCTGACATATGGACCATATGGAAAATAAGAATTCACTAAAAAAGCAGAATTATGTTTAGCAAGTGCTAAAGTTTATGGATTTTCCCCCCTCTAAGTGGTCTGATGAAAAATACATCATTGATATTTTACATATCATAGTAAAATATGGCCTCTAATCTGCAGGATAAAGGAAACAGGGTATTAAGATCCCATTTTTAAAAGTACATAATTAGCACCTGAGTTAAAGTAGACATGAGCCTGTGTTTCTGTAGCCAGCCCACGTTCAGAGTGCCTCCCCTTATGATAGCTTTGGGAGGGAGAGAATGCAATCATGATCAGCCACATTTGTAAGTGAGGAAACTGAGAGATGAAAGCTCTGGCTTTCCCAGACCTAGTAAGTGGCAGAACTGGCACTGGAGCTCAGGCATCTCCCAAGTATGAGGCCACTGTTTCCGCCAAGAGCCTGCTACGCTGTCGAAGGCAGCCTCTTCTGTTAGGAAAGGAAACACGCCCAGTACCATGCACTAGCTGAGCTAGTGAGGAAGCATTTGTTCTGCACTTCAGGTAAACATATGAAGGAAGGTGCACAGGCTGGGCAACCTTGGCCAGGTCCCTGGGCCTGTCTTGGCTTCTGTGTTCTCATCTATAAAAGGAGGGGGACTGGCCTAGATGGCCTCCGAGGGTTTTTGTGGTTGTTCAGTCATGAACACCAAACACCCATTTGGGCTTTTGGTTGTTGTTTATTTTTTTTTTGGTGGGGGGAGGGGCAAAGATACTGCAGTGGTTTGACGTTTACTTGTGAGGAAACAGAGAAACTGGGTGACTTGACCACTGTCACTAACCTATTAAGTGTCTGAGGCTGGACTTGAATTCAGGTTCTCCCAACTCCAGAGCCAGCTCTCTATTCACTGTGCCACTTAGCTGCCCCTTCCAAAGGTTTAAGTAGAGGAGGAAGAAGAGGATCTCAGGTTAGAACTCAGGCCTTCCTGACTCTAGGCTGTACACTTTGTCTGCTGTACCTACCCAGTGACTATGTAGAGATGAAAATCAGAACCTGCTAGGATCAGATTGCCTTCCTCATAGCTGCGGAAGTTAAAGCTCAAAGGCAGGAAAGAGATGCTCAAAACCACATGGTCTAGAAGAACCCTGGAACCTGAGAACTCTGGAATGTCCTCTTCTTAGACTGGTAGTCTACAGGAAGGAGGAAGCTAGCACAGATTTTTCCACGGGCACACAGCTAATAAATGGCTGAGATAAAATCTCATTCTCTTTACTATCAACCCTAAGCTTTTCTTGCCACTTATGTGTCTATATCTCTCTATATCTGTATCAACATCTACTTCTATTGATGTGTGTGTTTCAAACCACTTTAGAGACATTATGACATTTGCCACTCCTTTATGGAAATAATGTCTCTGCTTTTCTTTCCTTCAGTTGGGTACCCCCATTCCCATTCAGATAAAATGCTAGTTTCCTTCTTTAAAAAGATGCTGAAATGGAATTCTCTCCTCACCTATTTGGGGGTATTGAGTGATGAAGAACCATGTTCTTTGACTTATGTTATTTTTTCCCCCATCTGAAATGTCTAATGATGCTGACAGAAAATTATACTATGTATAGGTGAAAGGGACCTGGGTGATCATGTAATGCCTAGCCACTCATTTTGTAGATGGAGAAACTGAGGCCCTAAGACCATTTTGTCCACATGTGGTATAAAGGCTTCAGGGATTGAAGTATGGATATCCAAGCTCCATTCCTAGGTCACTGGACAATTACATGCCAGACCCAGGTTTCTTTATTTCCTTCCATTTGCTTGTGACCAAAGATGAGCATTTCTACATGGAATGGTACCCAGCACATACCTGATGCTTTCAGCCATTTGGATCAGTACTTCCCCCTATGACTTAACAAATGATTGCCCTTCAAGTGACACCAGTGAAATATCTACACATTTTGTTTTGCTTTTCTGAAGCACTGTCTCTCTTGACCCATATCCTTCTAATTAGCTAATATTTACTGAGGAGATGAGAGTAGACTATGTCATTCCACCTTCCAAACAGAAACTGAAGATTACAAACATAGCCCAGAATTATTTCTAGAATGACTCTATAAGTTTGTGATTCTATTTGAAAACTCATACTATATGCATGGAATTAAATTGAATTAAATGTAAACAGCAGCTAAACGAGCTAAATTGTCTATAGTGATGTTTCATGTTGTCTCTAATAAAGCATTTAATTAAAAGTTCATGGCCCAATGAAACCTCTGAAATCTCTTGTTCTGCATTTTCATAAGTGAAGTGTTAAGAATAAATGATACATGTCCTTCCCTTGTGAGAAGATGCTTTTACAAGGCAGCATTCATTAACCCTCTTAGATAATTGAAGTGCTAGTAAAAAGGGGTTGGTAAATAACCTTTGACAGTGCCTAGGATGGGCGGTCCTCAACAGACTTGTGAAAGATAGCCTTTCAGCATGACTAACCTTTTAAATAGACCCAATTATTAGAATTCCTTACAAAATCATTGTTACCCAGTTTGGAAATTCCAAGGCTGATGAACATGTTGTCTTAGTGACATACACCTCGGCAGGAGTATAGTATTCTAGCCATGTCACAAATGTCACCTGAGATGAAGCACGGTCAGTGGAATTGACCTCATTTCACACACTGGACAAAAACCCGACACTATCGGTCCCATGCTTTGGTCCTCTGGGGACTCTTCATCCTCATGTAAACACAAAGTGCCAACCAGAAGGGGAGAAATAAACACAGACTGGCCAGAAGGACTGGGGAAATGACCTCAGATGAAGGAATGTTTGCCCAAAGCCTGTCCCTCTAAAGCATAACCAAGTTGATACAAGCAACTGCAAGACACAATACTCATTGGAAAGAAAAGGGCTCCTTCAGCAGCAGGGACTGTGAAGGAAGGCTTTGAAAAGGGATGCAGGATCTTACTTGCACGAGTATCTGGAGGGGTTTGATGGATCCTTGACCATGAAGCACTCTCCTCCATTCACACAGAAAGTCTTATCCTTCTCAGCACATTTGACGAGATGGCTCGTTCCAGCTGTGGATGTTGAGGTGGCTGGATGGGAGATAAAAGAGGGGAAAAAACCTCACTTTCCTCACCACAATCAGTCTTCTTGTTTCATTTCTATGGAATGGAAGTTAGTAGTTAAAAAAAAAATCTGGTGTCTTCCTGATCTTCCTTGGATAATGAGAAAGAAAAGTACAAAATGTCTTGGTTCAGTTAAGGAGAATGGAACTAGACCAAACATTGTCCTACCCACCCTGATGACTGGCAGCACCTCTCAACCACACCTGCTCTTCTCTGACACTTCGCCCACCTTGGTGCAGATCCTCATCACCTCCCACCTGGATTATTGCAATAGTTGCTGGCGGGTCTGCCTGCCTCAAGATATTCCCTCTAATCCAACCATCATTCAGTCGCAAAAGTGATTTTCCCAAAGCACAGGCCTAGAGATGTTACTAACTGCTCAATAAACTCTAGTGTCTCTCTATTGCCCCCGGGTTCAAATGCCAAATGCCCTATTTGACATTCAAATCTCTTCATAACCTGTCCCTAAGGTCTTACTCCCCATCACGTATCGGTGACATTGGCCTCCTTGGTGTTCCACAGATGAGACACTTTATGACTTAGGGCCAGACATTTTACTTGGGCTATCCCCCCATGCCTGGAATGCTCTCCCTCTTCTGCTTCGACTGCTGACATCTCCAGCTTCCTTGAAGTCCCCACTAAAATTTCATCTTCTAGAGCAGCCTTCCCCAACCCCTAGATTTCAGTGTCTTCCCTCTGTGAGTTATTTCCTCTTTATCCTGTATGAAGTTTGCTTTGTACATATTTGCTTACATGTTGTCTCCCCCTTTAGATTTGCTTCTTTTTGTATTCTGAGTACTTAGCACAGTCCCTGGCACAGGGCAGATGTTTAACAAATGCTTATTGATTGTTATTGTTATTTAATGACTGGCTCATGATCATATTAGAAATATTTGTTAGAAGCAGAACTTCAGTCTAGGAGTTACTAACATTAGAGAGGAAAAGGAAAGGATCTGTTTCTTTCTTTCTTTTTTTTTTAAGCAATTGGGGTTAAGTAACTTGCTCAAGGTTACACGGCCAGTTATTTCTGGGTGTGGTGCTGAGTATCTGAGCCCGGATTCGATCCCCAGGTCATCCAGACACTGGAGCCAGTGCTCTTACTCACTGAGCCACCTGGCCGCTCTGGATCTGTTTCTTAAGGTGAATAAACAAGTGTCTGATTTACAAATAGGATCAAGTTAGAGCTTGAAGAATCACTAAAAAGTTTTGTCAAACAAAAAGCCTTTCCCCAAATGGAAAAACAGTGTGCTGCCTGTAAAACAGCAAACACCACTGGAATCGTTTCTGGACTGGAGTCAAAGCCATTAACTTTGGAGAGAGCACCCATGTCTAGAGCAGGGGCTGGGCTGCATGCTAACAATGGTCCCTTCCAGTGCTGTGATCCCTCAGCCTATGCGCTAAGCTTCCAATAACGATTTCATGTCATTGATTAATTTTGGTTTGATTGGCTAGTTGATGGCTCTCATTGATCCAACTCCAGAATCCAGTAGAAGTGCAGTGTGTGGATGCTTATAGGCTTGACAAGACTTGCAGATTAAGGAACAGCTGTTACAGTGACATGGCCAACCCTTCAATGGGATGGCAGCAGCTGGGCATATGGTGTCCAGTTCATTCCCAATGGGACCATCCAGCACAGAGAACCAAGGGTGACCATGAAGGTAGGACAAAAATAATGGTACTATTTACACCCAAGTGTAAGACCTGACATTTACATGATGACATTTGCAAAGACCCTGTGAAGCAGATAGAAGTCTTAGCATGATCTCCATTCCAGCCGGGGAAACTAGGGCTCAGAGAGCTTAATCAGCTTAATCTTAATCTCAGAGAGATTAATCAACTTAATCTAAATCAGCTGGCCCACAGTCACATAACTAGTAAGTTTCAGAGGAGACATTTGAATTCAGGTCTTTGTAACTCAGGCACAAGTAGGAGGCACACTTGGATGGAGCACCAGGCCTGGAGTCAGGAAGACCTGAATTCAAATCTGACCTCAGACACTTCCTAGCTGTGTGACCCTGGGCAAGTCATTTAATTCTGTTTGCTTCAGCTTCCACAACTGTAACATCATCTAGGGAAGGAAATGGCAAATCGCTCTATTACCAATGCCAAACAAATGCCAAAAGGGATCATGAAGAGTTGGATACAACTGAAATGACTGAACCACAACCACCTTCCTATCTCAAAACTTAACCCTTGATTCACTCTACCTAGATATCACCCATTTACTAATCTGAGAAATGCCACACTAAAAGTAGAAGAAGACACCCCTAACTGTCCAGTAATTGTTACCTTTCAAAATACTTTCCTGACTTCCATACTAGTTCTAGGGAGGTCACAAAAAGAAAATTGGCCTCAGAGTATGGAACCCAAGCACAAAGCTAACTCAATCATTTGTAATCTGTATGACCAGGGTTGACCAATTTCACTTCTCTGAGTTTTCTCACACTTACCACTACCATGTTGGAAGCCTTAAAGTGCTCAGAAAGTGGGAGTTGTTGCTCTCGTTCTGAGTTCCCAGAGCCTCAGGTCTCTTGGTTTGGCCTGCAATCTCTCTCCCTCTTTCCTTTTTTCTTTAATTCTTATTCCATGTTCTACTTCTCATTTATGGGTGTGACTTCTAACCTGGCTTCCTTCTCCCACACTGGCCTTGCTAATTGTGCTTGAGTATGGCTTCCAATGCTCCTGTTTGCCTAGACCATGTGATTCACAGGATGAATAGTTATCCCTGGGATTACTTAAGACTTTAATTCTCTTCTTTCAGGTCATTTTAGGAGTCCATTCTTACCCATTCCACTGAAACTGAGGAAGAAAGGGAGAAAAATAAACTTTGCTATTGGTTAAAATAGGATAAAGATTTTTATGGAAAAGGAAAAATGAAACCAAAGGTTGAAATGGAAAGGTGGCGGTAGTGGTGACTGAGGAGTGTGTGGGGGATTGTTTGTGGATATCAAAGCAGCCTGAAATTCCCATTACAATATTCATTTGGAAATGGTTCCATGGTCTATTTTTTGTGCCTTGTTGCATATCTTACAAAAGTAATCCAGTCTCTAAAAAAATTGACAAAACATCAAACAAAAATGGCAAAGGACATAGAGGAAAGATCTAATCCTCACTTCTTTTTACTTGTTTATAATGTCTATATCAGAAGTGGGGGTGAGCATGGGGATGGGATGTGTGTAGCTTGGTCTATAAACTCCTGGGGCAGAAAATATTTCTTTAATGATGAATACAATTATAATCTCCCTATCTAAAGATTCATCTCTATAAGTGCTGCAAAGTGCATGTTTATTCCTCCTGATCAGATATTAGAAAGGGAAGGTTTCAGGTTCAGTCACCTATAGGGATGACACAGGCAGCTAGGGATCTTCTTTTATATGTGATTAAAACCAAAACCTGCCCCATGAGTTTGCATTCCATTAGCCTTGCTCCCTGTGATCAAGGGTGAATGGGTCACGGGGTCATAGATTTTGAGCTGGAAGGAACCTTAGCATAGAATGAGTTTGTGGAATTCATTCTTGGTCCAGAAGAAGGCATTTGAACGTGCAGTAGCTAAGTGCGTGGGTTAGCAAACATGCCAGGCTGTGTAGCTATTTTCTTCATGGCTCAGTAGTAAGCACTGCATGTCTCTTTCAGAGCAAACTTTGTTTAACAGAGTACAAAAATAAATTCCCCATATAAATCATACAGACCAGCTGTGTGCAGGAAAGAGACACATTGGGCCTATTTTTCATGTTCTTTCCAACTATTTTAAGAATAGCATCATATTGGCCAAGAAAGAGGAATTTTTTTTTAATGGGAAGAATATGAAGAGTCCTTTATCTAACCCTTTGAAATCATACTATCTTTATCATGATTCCTAGTGGAAAAGAGTTTGTTATGAAGCCCTGATGTGTAACTCCCTTCCTTCTTTCAGACAGAGCTCAGACTATGACTGGGCTTACAGAACCTTTGACAGTGAACTGAGGAACATTTGGTGAAAACAAAGCCAGAAATTTCTCTAGCAGCATGTTTCCTGTTGTCTACAGGCCCTAAATGCTAGCCTCTGACTCTAACCCAACCCTAATCCCTAACCCTCCAACTCTGACTCTAAATGTGAGATTGACTGTAGAATCAGAAAGCAGCAACGAACATCCAACTAAGGCCACAGGTGCACTATATAATTCCAGGAACCCACGGAATGCTGACACTGCTGGTCACTATATGGGCCTTTCAGATTTCTACCAGGACTCCTTCTACTGCCTGCAGTTTGGCACAGTGAGAAATCTAATAAGCCCTATTGCTTTTCATGTGCCATCCCTTCTCTACTTCAAACATACATGCTATGAGGCAAAATCAGCCTCCATATGCACTCCTGGGAAAATCACAGACCTGGACAATCTAAGACCTCTTTTCTCCTCCTTCTTTTAAATCCATTTGGAAACATTCTCTGTCTCTGAGGGAAAACTATCACTATGCACATACCAGAAGGAACCCAAGAAGACATTCATTAGTAAACTCTAGGTGACAGTTAAGAAAACCGAGCTCAGGGGGCAGAGCCAAGATGGCAGCATAGAACCAGGAAAACTCCCTGCCCACCCCCCTAACCACCTCAAATACCTATAAAAAATGACTCTAAACAAACTTTAGGACTATGGAGACCACAAAGTGACAGAGAGAAACAAGTCTCCCTCTGAAGACAGCCCAGCAGGCAGATAGGAAGGGTCCATTGCAGCCCACTGGGAGCACAGCCCAGCCCCAAGGAAGCTTAATCAGCTGGCCCACAGTCACACAACTAGCAAGTTTCAGAGGAGACATTTGAACTTAAGTTTTAACCTCAGGGTGGCCCCAACCAGCCAAGGCTAGAGGGACATCGGGAGAGTGGATCACCAGCAGCTATGGCATTTTCCAGAATTATCAACCCATAAATGCCAAAGACAAAGTGAGAGCTCAGTGTAGACTTTGGGAACAGGGAATCTGGGAGTGTGGTATGACCTCTGCCCCCAGAGGGAAAAGCAGCTGAGGTGCAGAAGTCACAGCGCATGGCTGCTTCAGAGCTCCTGGCCTGCAGATTGTAGGGGGACCAAGCAACCATTCTGAGGGGTAATCACTCTTGCTTTAATCTGCTTGTATCTGGATTGCTGTCTAGGGTGGAGGTCCTGGGGTGTGTGACCAGTGAGCCAGAGCATGTGGAGTCTTCAGAGAGGGAAGCCAACTAATAGCTTCAGCAGCTGTGAAAACCCCAGCCATTTGGGACAAAGCTCTCCTCTCTGGAAGCAGAGTTCTACTGTGGCAAAAAGCTCAAAAGTCAAATAATTGAATGGCAACATAAGCAAGCAAAGGAAGCAAAGAAAGCACAGCAATCCAACTCTGGATTTCTATTTTGGGGACAAAAAGGATCAAAGCATGAAATGGGAGGAAGACAACAAAGTCCAAACTCCTTCACCAAAAGCTTCCAAGAAAAATGTGAACTGGTTACAGGCCATAGAGGAGCTTAAAAGGATCATGAAAACCAAATAAGATAAGTGGAGGAAAATTTGGGAAAAGAAATGAGAATGATGCAAGAAAATCAGGAAAACAGAGTCAACAACCTGACTGAAGAAAATAACACCTTTAAAAATAGACTAACTCAAGTGGCAAAAGAGGCTCAAAAAGCCAATGAGGAGAAGAATGCCTTTTAAAAAGCCAAATTTACCTGATGGAAAAAGAATCTCAAAAGCTCACTGAAGAGAATCAATCATTCCTTCAGAATTAGATTGGAGCAAATGGAAGCTAGTGACTTTAGGAGAAATCAAGATACTATGAAACAGATTCAAACAAATGAAAAAATAGAAGGCAATGTGAAATGTCTCATTGGAAAAACCACTGACCTGGAAAATAGATCCAGGAGAGATAATTTAAAAATTGTTGGACTACTGGAAAGCTATGACAAAAAAAAAAAAAAACCTAGAAATCATCCTTCAAGAAATTCTCAAGGAAAATTGCCCTGATGTTTTAGAAACAGAGGGCAAAATCGAGGTTGAATGAATCGAATGGTATTAAAGCTCCTTTTTGTGTCTCAATCACCTCTTGAAGAAGATCCCAAAAAGAAAACTCATAGGAATGTTATAGCCAGGTTCTGGAGTTCCCAGATCAAGGAGAAAATATTACAAGCTTCCAAGAACAAAAAATTTATATATTGTGGAAACACAATCAGGATAACACAGGATCTGGCAGCTTCTACACTGAGGGATTAAAGGGCTTGGAATATGATATTCTGGAGGTCAAAGGAGCTAGGATTAAAACCAAGAATCACCTAACAAGTAAAGTTGAGTATCATGTTTCAGGGGAAAATATGGTCATTCAATGAAATAGAGAACTTTCAAGCATCCTTGATGAAAAAACCAGAGTTGAATAGAAAATTTGACATTCAGAAACAAGAAGCAAGAGAAGCATGAGAAGGTAAACAGGCAAAAGAAATCACAAGGAACTTATCAAAGTTGGACTACTTACATTTCTACATGGAAAAACAATCATTGTAACTTATGAAACTTTTCTCAGTGTGAGTATAGTTGAAGGGAATATATATATATATATGCATATATATGTATACGTACATAGATATGTCTACATAGGAGGTATATGGCCATATGAATGAATACATATGTGAGTGTGTGTATATATGTGTACAGGTTTATGTGGACAGAGGGCACAGGACCAATTGAATAGGGAGGGATGATACTTAAAAGGTGAAATTGAGAGGTAATAGAGGAATATAATGAGAGGAGATGGGGAGAGACAGAATGGGCTAAATTATCCCATATAGAAGAGGTATGGGAAAACTGTTACAATGGAGGGGAAGAATAGGAAGGCAAAAGGGAATGAGTCAACCTTACTTTCATTGAATTTGGCTTAGGGAGGGAATGACATACACACTAAATAGGGTATCTCACCCTACAGGAGAGTCAGGAGAAAATGGATGAGAGGGGTGATTATGGAAGGGAGGGCAGGCTGGGGGGGAGGGAAGTTGGAAGCTTCCACTTTTGAAAAGGGACAGGATCAAAGTAGAGAATAGAACAAGTGGGAGGTGGGATAGGAGGGAGGGAAATATAGTCAGTTTTTCACAATATATCCACTATGAAATGTTTTTCGTAGCTACATGTGTACAACCTATATTGAATTGCTTATCTTCCCAGTAAGGGTGGGTGATGAGGGAGGAGGGGAAAGAATCTGTAAATCAAAGTTTTAAAATCAAATGTTCAAAAATATATTATTATTATTAATTATTATTTAGCTGCAACTGGGAAATAAGTTATACAGGCACTGGGGTATAGAGATCCATCTTGCCCTACTAGAAGGTCAGAGGGGGTATGGGGGAGGATATGGGAGAGAGCAGATTGGAGGAGGGGGTATACAGTGGGATCACTGTTTTGGGGTGGTGGGTAGGGGAAAGACGGGGGGGGGAATTTGTCAATCAAAATCTTGTGGAAATGAATGATGTAAACTAAACATAAACATAAAATTTAATTTTAAAAGATAAAATAAAATGAAAAAGAAAAAGAAAGCTGAGCTCATCCAATCCATAAAGACCAGAGCCGCCATTTTACCTTCACAGCCTGAAACCTCCATTTTCTATGACAAGTACACTCAGTACTTGGGGAAATGCTCATTTCCCCCCACTTCATTCCCTGGTTCCCTCCAAGTCTCTGCTCAAATCCCATCTTCTCCAACAAGCTTCTCTCAATCCCCCATAACACCCATAGCTTCCTCTGCTTGGTCATCACCAATCTTTTCTTTATATCTTATGTGGGTACCCTTGTTTAAAACTTGCTGCTTCCCCTCATTAGATGGAACTCCTTGACAGCAGACACTGTCTTTGGGCTTTTTGTGTCTCCAGGTCTGGCACACAGGTAGCACTTCATAAATGCTAGCTGACCAATTAGGTGACTGTGTTACCTTGAGACAAGCAATAAATATCCCAAGTATATGAAATGGAATCTTCATAAATGATTGTAGGATTGAGCTGAATAGGAAACTCAGAACAAAAGATTATAGGAAGGGATCTTTGGAATAATATAGTTCAGGGGTTTTTAACAAGTCCATGAACTTTATTTTTTAATTCATAAATGTCTTTCAATATAAATGCATTTTTAAAATTTTGTGTATTTTATTTTATGCATTTAAAAGCATTCTGAGGAGTCCTTAAGCCTATCAAAATAGTCCATAATACAAAAACACCCTAAGAACCCTGATCTAGTTCAAACATCATCCTTTTAGAACAGGAAATGGAGGCCTAGATGGCTGGGGTGATTTATCTGTCCAGGATCACAGATGTGACAGGAACAATGCCTCAGATAGCCTTGCTAGGTGGGCAGGGCCTGATTTTCCACATCCAACATGTGGCTAGGTTAGTACTGAAACCATCCTCAAAAATCGAATGGGATTAAAGCTGAAAGCACAGACAGATTCTTGGGGGCCCAGGGACACATGTCCATGACTGAGATGTCAGGACTTCTTCCTCTTTGTACAGGACACCTATATAATCAACACAGAAGTAGAAAAATTGGACTCAACTGGATCAATGATATATCCTTCTGGAATATCCTTTCTAGGCTATGACTAAGCAGACTTCCTTTGGTTAACTGCTCAATGGTCTAAGTATATCATTCTATTTCAATACTGAATGTATACCATTGGATCAGCATGAATCAAGCTGATCTACAATGGGCAGCTACTGACTACATAAACTGGGCTTCCAAACCAGATCCAAGTTCCAAGCCCAAGGCTCATGCTGCCATAATGCATGATTTTATTATTTTCATTATATTTCCTACCTTTCTGAAAATTGCTAAGACAGCTTTACTTGGGATGTTTGGAACTCATCATAAGACTGGGAAAATTCAATTGTACTTGGGAATTGATCTGACAAATAGCACCTCCCTCGACCTACTGATGTGCCTAGCTATAGGTCTGCATCACGGTGAGATTAGGAGCCCCCATTCTATGTGTAAGGAAGCAGTGAGAGGCTCTCAGGTGGTGGGGGAGGGGGTAGGCATACAGGCAGTATGTCATGGGAGAGGGATACCTTGAGTAAGCAGGATGTAGTAAGTAACAGAACTGCTTATTTGCCAGGAAGCTTGTAAGGATGACTGATCTATCTGGAACATTGCCTGGCACACAGTAAGCACTTAATCAATGCTTATTTGTCTAATAAATACTTTACCTATCTGTAGCTTGTACATCACAGCCTACAGCTGGGTGGAGATTCTACTTGGGTAAACACATTGGACCCAAAGAATAATGTAAAAATGATTAGATGTGGCCAGGGAGTTGGAGGAGGAGGAATAGTGACTGGGAAAAATGGACCAAGGCAGAGGAAGGGAAGAAGGCCCCTCGCATGGATGTGGGGTGCTGCTGAATCTTAGATTTCTATAAGGATCAACAAAACTGCTGGTCTCTGGGTGCACAGTGGACCACATTCCCAGAGATCAAATACAGCTATGGAAAAACCTATATCACAAAAAACTCAGGTTACTCCATGCCCCCAGGGGCCATCATTACCAGAGTGGGTGAGGGCTCATAAATTCTTAAGTTTTAGACCAGGATTTGGGTTGACAGTGGGATGTTCTTGCAATGACTCAGGATGGAAATGAACCAAGAAGCTCATGCTACACTGGCTCCAAACACTCAGAAGAGCTTCTTGGCCCTCTATACCACAGATAAACTAAGGTGACTGCAGACAACCAGAGGACATTCATGTCATAGTAGCACTTGCTTTCATTGATTCATTTATGCATTCATTCAACCATGTTTATTGAGAACTTATTAAATATTGGCTAGGCATTGAATTCATCTGTGCTCTGGGAAGCATCCCACTCTGTGGGCCTGCTGCCATTGGACTTGCAACTTCAACATTGGACTGTGAGCTACCAAGCTTGATGGTGCCATGATATATGACTATGACTAAATGTCTTACTCTCTTTTGCTTTTAAGTAAGGAGAGAAATTCTTTGCCTTGTTCTTTTTGGAAGGAGAGCCACTGCACATCTGAGAGGAAATGTGGCATAATGGGTGGGGGAGGCACTAGATGGCGCTGCAGGGGATAGAGTGCTGGGTCTGAAGTCAGGAAGATTCATCTTCCTGAGTTCAAATCTGACAACAGACATACTAGCTGGTGTCTCTGGACAAGTCACTTTACCCTGTTTCCCTCTATTTCTTCATCTGTAAAATGAGCTGGAGAAAGAAATGGCAAACTACTTCTGTTTCTCTTCCAAGAAAATCCCAAATGAGGTCCCAGAGTCAGAAATGACCGAAAAATGAATGAAGAACAACCAAGTTGCATAATGGGTAGATTACTGGACTGAGTCAGCCACACCATGGGTTTAAATCTCACCCTTGGCACTTACAAGCTCTGTGAGTGGGCAAGTCACTTAACCTCTATGAGAAGTTTCTTCATCTGGAAATTGGAGAGAATGGCATCCTTAATAACCACCTCACAGGGTTTCTGTGAGGGTCAAATAAGACAATGAACTTAACGTACCTGGGAACCTGTGAGTGATCTTTAAATATCAGTTATGATTATGATGACCATGAATGTCTGACCTTCTGTTAGAGGACTTGCCATGTTAATTCCAAACAGAATCACAAATGTATGAAGCCAGTCTGACTGCATCAGCTTCATTGGGATTAATATTTTCAACTTCTCTGCTCTGCTTGGAGGTTAAAGTAGAAGACCTTAAACATACTGGAAACATTAACATAATCTGAAGCATGTAATGATTGAGTTTCTGATTCCTCCAGGTCACTCAAGTGAAAAGACACTTAAAAGAAATGCTCTGATTTGGTTAGATTGTTCTTAAAAAGAGAAGATGGGAGAAAAGCGAGGAGCTTCCAAGCATACTAATCCACCATTTTACACCTCCTAGTCCTGGCTAATTTGTGGATTAGAGAAATTAAGCTCCCTTATTTCACAGCCAAAAGTTATCTCCCACAGTGACTGAAGACCTCTGAAGCTACTATCCAGGTTTCTGGCCATTTCTACCAAACACAGCTCAAAAGAACAATGCCTGTCAAAAACTCTGGTTTTCTTTGCTTTTGGTGTGTTTGCTTTCAAGAGTCCTTGCCTTATCGGTGTAGCAGACAGCTGTGGTGGATCAGAGCCATTCCCCCAGCACCAGCCCCTAGAAATCAGGCATTGGATTCCTGTGACAATGAGTAGTGGCCAGCCTTGCAATACATCTGGGCCCCTGGGTCCAAGAGCATCAGCTCTGTCATCCTGAGTGAAATGGATTCTCACCCATATGGCTCAAGACCACTTATAGAATGCAACTAAATGGATCTGAGGAAAAGTTACCCAAACAATAGCCTGTGACACTTCAGTCTGAGTTGAATAGTTTTATATTTCTATGCACAAGTTATACACTATCTCTACACAATCGTCACAAGGTTTCTAGGTAGCTTACCTTCAAGATCTCTAGTGACTATGCGTTCTGACACAGGGAAATGCATGTTGTCTTGCTCTCTGTTATCTCCTAGTAGAGAATCTTACCCAACTGGTCTGCTTCCTCAGGCTACAGAGCCACCAAGGATGCTGGAGAAGACCAAGGGAAAATTCACACAGGATCCGCAGTGAGCTCTCTTCTCAAGTGGCTCTGCAGCAGGAACCTTAAAACCCAAGCAAAGAGCCTCAGCTCTGTCTGCTGCCTGGTTCCTGCAGATGCCAGCAAGACTTGGGTTGCTCAGAATGACTGAAGAATGATCAGGCTTCCAGAGGACAGGAAGTAGAGTGCCAGGCTCAAAGCCACAGAATAAAGAATGCTCTGCCTGCTGGCATGTGGCCTGGCAGGCAGGAGCAAGAAGCCTTGCCTTACGGGATCACAAAGAGGAATCCTTGACTCCTTCCCAAAAGGAAGAGCTGACAGGAGGAGAAAAGACGGCTCTGGTAGATTGTCGGCTCCCTGAGTCAACAGTGCTATTTAAAGCAGCAGCCTTGGTCATCAGACCTTAACATCACTAATCTCTGAGGAAGAAAGAAAGACAGAAGGTACAGGTCCTAACTGAGAGCCTTCTCCACATGGATCTCTAGGCAGAATGTGTCTCTCCACAGGTGAAGATGCTCTGGCAGATGACAAGAAACAAGTCCTCCCACCAGGCTCCCAAACATGCCTTCCCTCTGCACAATCCTGGCTCTTCTCTCCTGACTGGTTGTGGTACTGGAGACAGCTCTCTGAGTCTTGCTTCTTACAATTGTAAAATGGATACAAGAACCCAGTCTATCTGGCAAACAGGACATAGGAGGAGAAGGATCAGTGGTAGCAAAGGAAATGAAAACCTTTTGCAAACTGACAATGTAAACTGTTAGCAGGAATTCTTAATGTGGGGACTAGGACCTTTTTAAAAAATACAATTGTACTTCAATAACATTGATTTCCTTTGTAATCCCATATATTTTATTTTATGCATTTAAAAACATGATTCTTAGGAGTCCATAAGCCTCATCAGGCTATCCCAAGGGGTCTATGAAATACAACATTTTAAGAACCCCCATGTTAGCAATTAGCAATACAGGCAATGTGGTGGCACATGGACAGAGCACTGAGCCTGGAGTCAGGAAGACTCATCTTCTTGAGTTCAAATCTGGCTTCAGACACTTACTAGCTTCCTGACTCTGGGCAAGTCACTTAAACCTGTTTGCCTCATTTTCCTCATCTATAAAATGAGCTAGAGAAGAAAATGGCAAACCATGCAGTATTTTTGCTAAGCAAAGTCCAAATGGGGTCACCAAGAATCAGACACTACTGAAATGACGAGACTTCTGGATGAGATGCCCTGGAAGGCATCTCACAGCTCCCCATTTATGATTGATCTTCATTTCCTGAATTTCCTACTCTCTCAGGCAAAGGCCTAGGTTTCCTTTAATGTCCTTTTCAGATCAAGGAGTGCTGGCTCAGTGAGTCCAAATCAATTCCTTTCTTCAGGCTCCATTTTTCTCTTCTATAAAATAAAGGGATTGGATATAATCTCTGAGGGTACTTCAAACCCTGCATTTCACTGGGGATTCCTGGTTCATATCTGACCCTTAATCTTCTGCCTCATGGGATCACCAATGGTTCCCCATTGCATCCCCAAACAAAGGCATCTCTGTTTGTTTGCTTTATGAATAATCACATTTCCAAAGACCAAAGAAAGTATGAGAAAGTAAGTTAAGAGGCAAATTAATTACATATTTCCCAATACCAATAAATATTTATCAAGTATCTGTGTTCAGGGTCTTGTGCTAGGCACAGTGGGGGATAAGAAGTAGGTGGACCTGGCTTCCAGCCATTTATACTCTAGATGGGAAACAGAATGCCAAAGTTGTCTTTGTATCCCAGCCTAGTATGATGCCTGATATGTAGTAGGCACCTGACAAATATTTGCTAAATTAAAATCAATTGGATTGGGTTACAAAGGTGTTTACTCTGAGCCTGACATTAAACCTCAGGACCCCTAACATTTGACAGACCATTTGTGAAACAGCCATTACTTGATTTAATTTTTTTCCTACTATATTATTTACTTTTAATTTTTTAAAAATTGAATTCCAAGTTCTTCCTCTCCCTTCAGCTTCTCCCCTGTCATTGAGAAGGGAAGCAATTATAATAATTTTATGTGTGAAATCAGGTAAAATTAGCCATGGCACAAAAAAATCAAGAAAAATAAAGTTAAGAAAATTGTACTCCAATTTGCACTCAGAGTTTATAAATTCTTTCTCTGGAGGTGGATCACAGCTTTCATCATGGGTGCTTTGGATTGGCATGGATCACTGTATTGATCAGAGTAGCCAAGTCTTTCATAGTAGATCATATTCTGTATAGATCTCTATACAATGCTCTCCTGGTTCTGCTCACCCCACTCTGCATCAGCTCACATATTTCTTCCCATGTTTTTCTGAAACTATTCTGTACATAATTTTTTAAAGCACAATAATATTCCATGAAGCAGCCTTTACTTGAGAAAGAAATGGGACAGAAGCTATGTCTGGCTCTCTGGGTACTCAAAGAGGGATCACAGATAAAGAGAGAACCTCTTGGAGGCAGCAGGGCCAATGCATGAAAAGACAGGGAGGGTCATCCAGAAATGTTACTGGTTCTTGTCTCTAGCAGCCTAGCTCCCCTTCCTGCTCTTGGGAGACACCTTTAACAGGGAAGAAAGCCAGACACACAATCGCTCCAAAGGCACTGTTGCTGCCTGTGTGAAGGGTAGACTAAGAGGTTTACTTTTTTCTAAAAGGCATTTCTTTTGGGAGATGTTGAAATAAGCACCTGATAGAAAATAGAAGGATTTTGGATCTGGAGTTGAAAAGAGACTTAGATGTTATTTAACTTAACATATCTCATTATAAAGATGGGGAAACTGAGACCGAGAGATAAAGTCTGTTTTATTTTTTTAAGGTGTTTAACCACTAACTTTCCAAGGGAATGGAGATAATTACATTGGTAAACTGGAAATTGAACTGCCTTCATCAACAAGCATTCATTCCGTGCTTATCAAGACAATAGCTAAGTCATCATCATCATCATCATCATTGCTAGCATTTATATTCCATTTTAAAGTTTACAAAGCATTTTATACATCTTTTTTCACCCTCACAACAGTCCTGAGATGCATTTATCCCCATTTTACAGATGAAGAAACTGAGGCAGGCAGAGGATAATGTGTCAGAAGTCTCACAATTAGAACATATGAGGCAGAATTTGAACTCAGAGCTTCTTGACCCTTAGTCCAGCTCTCGAGCTACTGTGCCATGTGTCAATGACCATGTAAAATGCTGGGGATACAGAGCACAGAGTGGTGTCATGGAGAGGAAGCTCTTTATCTCCCTCCCCTCCTCTTCTGTCTGCCTCACTTCCTCCTCCCTTCACTCTGTCTCTCTCCTCCTCTGTGTCACTCTCTCTCCCTCCCCCTCTGTTTCTCTCTCCCTGCCCCTCTCTCTCTCTCCTTCCTTCTTCCTGACTCCCCCACCCCACCCCACCCCACCCTAGCCCCCTTTGTGCTAACCCTGCAACCTCACAATGGATCAGCATGTAGGAAGTGCTCTTACTCAGGAGGAAATGAGTTGTGATGTGTGGTTTCTAGATAAAACCCTTTTGATGCCTTGTTCAGAGAAACTGTAATATGCAAAACTGGATCTGAACCTACAAAGAGGAAACTGGACATGGGCTCTGCAGAAATCCCTTCACATGAGGCCAGGCCAGCATCAGCCACGGCTTTCTGCTGGCTTTGGGTCTCCCACATCAGGCCTCTAAGATGCTGGCAGGCCACTCTCTGCTTTGCAGAATGGCCACCTTGGGGCAGAACTTAGCTGTGCCTGAGGCTAGCCCAGAGCCCCAATGAAATGGGTACAAAACAGGGAGGTGAAGAGCGATAACTAGCCACCAGAACTGGCCTCCTTTGTTTTGTTCAAGGTTCTTATTTTCCCACAGTTCCCAGGAGCTCCTTCTCCCGAGTGTCTGGCCGCCCAGTCCAGTCCCCATTCTGAAGCCAGAGAAATTCTAATCACCAGAACTTCAAAAGCTCCAAAACAAGATTCTCTGCAAGTAAAGAATAAAGGAGAAACCTCATGTTAGGCCCAAATCTCTTACTGGAGTCCACCACTCTGGACATGCCTACCGTGAATTGGAGGCGTCCAGGTGGACACATAGGGTATTGCCCCATGAATTTGAGAGGAGTCTTGTAATGGGGACCTTGGAACAAACCAGAGTCATAGAAAGGGAGTGCCCTGACTAGCACAGTATGGGATTATACATTGGCCCTGAACCAAAGGGACACTTCTCCTAGACTCCCTGCCCTGGAAGTGGCCTGAGTGACCAGCTCACCAGCAAGTTGCATTAGATTCCCTCTAAAGAGAGGGAAGCCATTGCCTCCCAAGGTAGCCCATTCCACTCTGGCACAGCTCTAATTTTTATTAAGTTTTTCCTGATAAGCCTGAATTGGCTTCATTACAACTTCCACCCAAAGCTCCTAGGTCTGCCCTCTGGGGCCCTCTTCCCATGGAGTCCTTCAGGTACTCAAAGACAGGTAGCATTTCCTCATACTCAAAGCCTTTCTTTTTCAAGAAGCCTTTGACTGTTTCATTGCAGGACATTTGTAATAGTCATTCTTTTCCCAGATCTCACTGGAGCAGAGTGGGCAGACAAGAGGCATTGGATGAAGCAGAGAATGTGAATGTGCTATGAAAGAAGAAGTCACTAAGTGGCCAAACCACCATCAGAAGGGAGGTGCTTGACTTCAGCTGCAGAAGAACCTGTCACCAGCAGAAACTTTCCTTTTGGGAAACTAGAGACCTCTGATGAAATTAATCTGATAAGGTGTTTCCTCTGAAAACCAAGGAGATCCCAAGGAGGGAATCCAGTGGTCATTTGAAAGATCTCTCAAGGTGGGCAACATTAAAGCTCACAAGTGACTTTTCAAATACTGTCCCATGTTATCGGAGGTATGTGCTATCATCACCTCCATTTTCCAGGTGAGGGATCTGAGAAAGACAGAATTCAAGTAGCTTGTTCGAGAGGGAAGGAAGCATCAGAGGCCAGATTTGAACTCAGGCCTTCCTCTGTCCACTGAACCACCTAGATGCCCAAGCAGAAAGATGTGTGTGGCTTTTGATAGCTTCATTTTCCACTGGATGCCAATGCCTGACTTTATGCATCTTTATACTGTCATGTAGGGGACTATTCCAAGGAAGTAAAGAATGGGACCAAATGACCAAGGGATTGTTTTTCAACAGTCAGGCAAGAAGCTGGAACTACGTGGCAAAAAGAAGAGACATGATAATTGAACCGATGTGCCCCATTAGCTAACTCATTCTTCATGGCTGCTGCACACTGCTTCTCACACGGAAATATCTCTGTCAGTCTGACAAAGAGTTCAGTGCATGCAATGACTCAATCTGTCCTGTCACTTCTGCTGGGGGATCCAGTCACCCCCTCGCTAGAGTTCTGTCTCTGTCTCTTCTCTCTCTCTCTCTCTCTCTCTCTCTCTCTCTCTCTCTCTCTCTCTCTCTCTCT
>NW_027186458.1:7581172-7592339 GCF_028583685.1 Petaurus breviceps papuanus
TCTCTCTCTCTCTCTCTCTCTCTCTCTCTCTCTCTCTCTCTCTCTCTGGCAGGTGCATTTCATTCCCCGCCAACCCTACTCAAGGATTCCCTCTCTGAGCTCCTTCCCCTGGTGGAGATGTCTCTTACCTCTTCTACTTTCTCAAAGAGAAAGTCTAAGAGTCAAAGGGAAAAGAATGGGTGGTGTCACTAGTTATTTGACTGTGAAATGGCCCCTCTAATCCCTCCTGGCTACAAGTTTCAGGGAAAATTGTTAAGATGTAGAAAAGTGAATTTTCCCATTGGTGTCCTTCAGATTTTCTGTTTCTAGCCTTGCATCCTCTCAAATATTTTAGAAAGTCAATCCCAACTGGAAAGAAGGGGAGGGTATAATTGATCTACATGGCCAATGTTTTAATGGAAAGAGACAAATACTTTCATTTCTAAAAATGGCCCAATTGTCTCCTCTCAGACTTCCCTATCCAATATTTCTTTTCACCAGCATCCCTGAAAGTGAGATGATCTTTGTTAATGGACTTGCCAGTGCTGGCATCTCCTTTGGCAGCAAACTAAGTAAGGGTCCTTAACTTGTGTTATGGAGTTCTTTGGCTATCTGGTGGAGTCTAGGAGCCCTGTTTTCAGATGGATACCTAGGATTACAAAGGAAATCCACTACATTGAACTAGAGATTCATTTTTCTTACATCCAACTACATGAATCTCGTGGAATCTGCCCCTGGACATCCGGACTAAGAACTCTTGGGTATGCTGTAGGAATAAGAAAACAAAACCTTTTAGGACTAAGACCTGGGTGCTTTTAGGGTTCACAAGGAATGAAAGATCTGAACCCTCAGCCCATCTGTGAGCCTTTTGGACATTGCTGACTAATCTGAAAGCCAGAAGCAAGGGGCCATTGATCCAGGGCTTTCATCAGGACACTAATAATAGGCACCTATTCTCTGCACTCTTCCCCCCATCCATGTGAAGTCTAATTCCAGGCTTTGTGGAGGCAAAGGAAGTAAGAGCAAGAAGGGAAGAGGAGGCTTTCTGAAAAAAATACAGTATTCTTTGTTGGAAGGCCAACAGCAGAGACAGCGAGCTATTCAGTGATGAATGACTTGGCATGAAGATCTGAAGATAGAAAAGAGACTACTTTTACCCTCCTTGGCATCCTGTTAGAGCAGGCCTTCTGAACCTAGGGTCTGTGAACTTTTCACTCTTCTGTGATAACAGGACTTCAATGGATTGGACTTCCTTTCTATTACTAGATATCGTATTTTAGACTTCCAGAAACACACTGCTCAGAAGGGGTCCCTAGTCTTCACTGGATTGCCCATCAAAGAGGTCCAGAGCACAAGCAAGAGTAAGAACCACAGAGTCAAAGGGAGGGAATGGCTAATTCTCTGAGCCCGTGCTTAGGATCCTTCCATACTTTTGCAGGATGAACAAAGGTAAAGCACCAAACTTGGTTGACAGGCAGTCAATGAACCAGGATTTACCAAATATATCATCACATATCTCCAACTTGGGGGTCAGAGTGTGTGGAGGCGGGGGGAAGGAAGAGGGAGGCATTATAAAAATAATGTATATAGCTAGCAGTCAAAGTGCTTTATGTATGTTATCTCATTTGATACAACCCTGTGAGGTAGGTGTTTTTATTAGCCCAATTTAACAATAAGGAAATTGAAGAAGGAGATTAGGTGACTTGCCTAGAGTCACACAAATAAGTTAATTGTAAGTGACTTGCCTAGAGTCACACCAATAAGTTAAGTGTCAGAGTTAGGATTTGAACTCGGGTCTTGCTGATTCCTCCCAATGATCAGTTGATAACAAAACCCCAGGGTCATGCCCTACCTCCCACTTTGGCAACTACAGTTTTAGATCCCTGGGCTTCCAGGGGAAATGGCAATGTTTCTCAGGCACCTGGAAAACTCAAAGCAAAAAACAGTGTGGACAAGTCACTTGCTCAGTATTTCAGAGTGAGAAGAATGGCAGACTTAGTAATTATGCCAGCTTTCCTTTGGATCACTGCATATCCTTAAGTAGCATGGTGCTGAGCGAGGAGTGTCAGGTTTGTGGGTACTCTGAATACCAGCTACAGATAGTATTGTCATGCTTCTCCCTGCCCCCCAAGACGGGGATATGTGATTACATATTTGTACACCCTGGTTCATTAACTGGCTATCCCCCAACTCTGGGGGCTTACCTTGTTTTTCCTGCAAAAAGTAGAATCTAAGGAAGGATCCCAAAGGCAGTTATCCTTGAACTGGATTAGATGGATGCACCTTAACCTACCTAAAAGGGAGCTGGGTTGTTTCCAACTGCAAAATTTGTTCCATATTCATAATTATAAGATGAGCTTCCAACTTGAGGCAAATTCAATATAAGAAAATGAACTAAGTTCCTGCAGAAGTATTAGGAAATGGGGAATCTGAATGTCTAATGCCAAATAAAGAAGGTGACCCTACATTCTTCACTTGTTTCCCTCCCCAATAAAACAATGGTCAGAACAAGCCACCATTGTCTCTAAAGATACAGATGAACTTTGACAGGTGTTTCCCACAGTTCATGGCCACCATCATCCATTTCAACATTCCAAGGATGTCTACTGTCCAGATTTCAACACACCCTTGGATTACTTGCCCAAGGTCACACAGTTTCTGTGTTAAGTGTCTGAGCCCAGGTTTGAACTCAGGTCCTCCTGACTCCAGGGCTGGTACTCTATTCACTGCGCCACTTAGCTGCCCCAGCTGTTGCATTTCTTGCCTTCTCAGTGAGGAGTAGAGGGGAAAAAAGCAAATTTGGAATTGAAAATCAAAATAAAAACTTATAAAAATCTGTCTAACTTTAGGTCCACATACTTCTCATTTAAATGCAGCCTGGAGACCAGACTCACGTGCATCATTAGTGTTGATCACCACTGACCTGAGCAAATCCCTCTCCTCAAGCCTTAAACATTTGCCAAGGGCAAACTCAAATTTGACCTTGTTTGGACATACAGTATTAAATAAATCTTCTACTGCATTCATGGCCCATTGCAGTGAATTCACTGAGTCTTGTCTTTGCTGACTTTCATTTGAATTTCCCCACCCTTCTGAAAAAGTAGATGTATTTATGTAGGAGTTCTATTTGACTATCAATTAATTTTGGCCACTGATTCCTGATCCCAAAGGGTTTTGCTCTCTTCCCCAGATCTGCTATGAGATCATATCTCATGGTTTGAAAAATCTCAATCCACTCCAATCTGTTCATTTTCTGTAAAAAGAAACTAAGAACCAGCCAGAGAAGGGAAGGATGTTGCTCACAGGCCCTGGGCCTCTGACATCAAATCCAGGGCTCAGGCCATGCTATGTCATGCCATTTCCCCAGATTGTATATGATTTCAACCCCAACATTTTAGAGAGGAAAATGAAATCCTTTGCACAGGGTCACAGAGGTGGCAAGATATCGAGCAAAAGAAATAAAATCCAGATTTTCAGACTACGAACCCGGCTGTCCTTCCAGATAGCTGCTGTATGCTGGAGAAATAGAGTGAACCTTAATACTTTTTTAAAGGTGACGTTCTAATAAGAAAGCTTTCTCCAAAGTAGCATTGGGGTCGAGCTGTGCCAAGGCAGGGAAAGTAATGCCCACAAGAGTCCATCTCAAGGTGAGCACAGAAGTCAGTACTGCTGATTTTGTGCTGAGTCTGTTACACTCCAAAAAGACTCACTTGAATCCACCCCCCTCCTCATCCTGCCCCTCTAGAAATAAAAATGCTTTCCTGGGAACTAGAAACCTCAATTAATCCTGACTATCTCAGGGCTAGACTAGGGAAATAAGGTGAAGCTCAGTTTCAATGCCACATGGGCATTGGTATTTGCAGACTTTCTGCTTCGGTCTTCCTCAAGACTGCATCCTTCAGTCTACTTAATTTCAGGAAAATAGTTCATCTTCCATTTACTAACAGTACCTAAACAAGAACAAACTGGCCATATCTTTGGCTATTTCTTTATGAAAGCAAAGTATAAGGAAGATGTGTGTAAATACTGCCCGTACCCATCATGTACTGAGAGAAATGTCTTCACCACTTGGAAACGGCTGTGGAATGCTGAGCAATGTCAGGGACCTGGAGGCCAAATGAGACCCTAAATTTAGTTATGATACCCGTGCAATATTTAACTTTCCTTAGATCTTTTATTGACCTCAATGCACAGCTTAGCTGACCCACTGCTTTCAAAGCTCTCTGCGGCAGAGTGGGGGAGATAATGTTACATTTGCTGGTGTGGCAACCACAAAGGCCTGGTGCAGGGTAAGAAGGAGACGGGAGGAGGCAGAGAGGAAAATCTGCAGGAGATGAGCAGAAACATGCTCAGATAACCAATTGTCTCCAGGGACTGAGTCAGAACACTTCCATTGGAGGAGCCCAGCCCATTCTGGAGACTGGTGCTTCATTTAGATGTTGCAGGCATAAAGGTCCAGGCTGGAGTGGGAAGGTGATCTACCTTAGCCATACAAGTTGAAGGAAAATTTCTTTGGAAAATGCATTTTCAATGCACTTCTAGCAGCCATATGGCTTCTCCCTTTGGGCTGGTGAAGAGCCAAAGGCCATGTGTAGGTTTGTTCTGAATGGGTTGAAAGACTTGGTCCTAAAGCACACAAGTTCATAACCCTTTTCCACCATGAATGGCCAATGGTCATCTGCTAGAAACTATAGACACCTTCTCAAGATCAATTTGTAAATGCATGAACTGAATACAGAAGATTACAAGGAAAACAATTATATGGAATTATCATTATTGAAACAAAAAAAAAAGAAACAGCAACAAGTACATGGACCCCAGATTAAGAACCCCCGGGACAGGGTGCAATGGTACAAATGGAGAGATCCAAAGCACTCCAAAAACTTAAGAGGAAGATCTGATAGGATGAAGGGAAGGCTTCCCTACAGAGGCAGCAGCTGAGCTAATAAATAAAGGAGAAGATTCTGGAAGATGAAGAGTGATTTTTTAAGCACATGAGGCACTGGAACAAAGGCCCAGAATTATGAGATGGCAGGATGAGAAATAGGAATGGCTAGTCATTAGATTTTGACAAGAACTTGGAGTGAGTGATAGGGAGGGGCAGGAACTAGGCACAGAGAAACATGTTGGAACCAGGTTGGGGGAGGTCTTAAATGCCAACCTAAAATATTCCAGAAAACTGGTTTTTAACCTGGAGACCATGAACTTAAATATATATATACATATATATATATATATTAATAACTACATCTCAACATGATTGATTTTCTTTGCAATCCTAAATATTTTGAAACCATTTTCCTGAAAAGGGGGCCATTGGCTTTACTTGCTAGACAAGGAGACCCATGACACAAAAGATATTAAGAACCCAAGCTCTTAAAGCAAACAAAGAGCCCCAGAAACTTTTAGAGCAGGGGTGTGTTTGCCCTGTGCCTCAAACCCATTATTTTGGTAGCAGAGGGAAGGCTAGATCTGAGAGTGTGGAGACCATTTGGGGAGGCAGTATAATATATATCACAGTGCCCGACTGTGATAAGGGCCTGCAGTGGGGTACAGAAGATGGGCAAAGGAGAGAAATAGCTGAAGTAAAGAACCACAGCATACAACACCTTGAACATGTCCCCACTCACCAGGAATGCTTTGCACATTTGGTCAAACTCAAGTGAGTTCTGAAGCCCAACTAAAATATTGAAAACCCATGCCACCAACCCCCTCCAAAGCCCATTTCCTTTTTTAACTTAGCTTCCTTTGTTTGCTAAAAACAAATAGGCTGGGCTGCACAGAAATGTCAAGAAATCAATAGAAAGTAATTAGAAAGAGTAGTTAATGTCCTTGAAAAAGGCTTTGAAGGCAAACCAAAGCAAAAGGAAGACTCAGACTGGGGGAAACTCAATATTCATTTCTTTTCTTCCAAAGGAAAAAAAGAAGAAGAAAAATGACAATAATCAGACAAGCTTGTTTAAGAAACAAATTAGCCAAGTAAAGCTCAGTCAGGAGGACTCAGAAGGCAAGACACTTGTTCAATCCTGTTCAAGTCTTCATGACCCCATTTTGGAGTTTTCTTGGGAAAGATGCTACAGTGGTTTGCCATTTCCTTCTCCAGCTCACTTTACAGTAGGGGAAACTGAGGCAAATTAGGTTCAGTGGCTTGCCCAGGGTCTCAGAGCTAGTGTCCGAAGCCAGATTTGAACTCAGGAATAAGTGTCTTCCTGACTCCAGGCCTAGAACTCTATCCACTGCACCACCCAGCTGTTTAAAGAGAGGCACACAGCAGAATTAAAGCTGACTGGCACATAAGCTATTTTTTGTGATGAAAAACCTCATCCAAAATTTAATCAAGAACACAGAGATGTCTTAGGATAAGAACAGGAATTTATTCTCTTTCCCTGAAGAAGAGGGCAGTCTTCCCCATGACTAATCATGAGGAAGAGGCATGTTACAAAAGGCAGAACAAGAATTTATACCCTAATGCAGTCAAATCCCTTCTCCTGGCTATCCCTTCAACCACTGGCTGAGAGGTGGGCTCAAGGCTCAGTGCAAAAATCTTCCCCAGTGGCAAGCAACAGGGAAGCCCCCACTCTCCCTCAATGGCTGAGAGACAGCAAGGGAAATGGGGAAGGGCCCCAAAGGCAATAGGGGAGGAGTGAGCTCTGGCCAGGAGGAGGGGCCCAATGAGGCAGGAAATCAGAAAGCCTTCTGAACGGGCTTGCTGCTGATTGAGAGCAGAAGTGAAGGGGTCGGGGAGGGGAGAGGGAAGTTTTGAGAAGTTTTCACTTCCCCCCAGACATTATCCTGGTTAGCTCTTGCAGGCCCATCCATGGAAGTAACTAAGCTTGGTCCCCCAGGAGTTTAAAAAAAAAAGCATTCTTGACATTTTCAACTCAACAATGGGCACCTACCTGAAAGGGAGTGTTTACTAGCAGGGGATTAAGGAAAACTCAATTTTTCTCAACCTCCCAGGAGAATGGTTGGGCATAGAACCAGTGCCTTTGTTCCCTTGGTATCCTGAGCATGGTGCCTGGGGCAAAACAGGAACCCCCAAAATGTTTCTTGAATTGCACAGAGGTTCGTAGACAGCAACTACAGCTGTGAAATTAAAAGACCCTTTTTGTTGGAAGAAAGCCATGCCAAACCTGGACATCAGACTAAAAAGCAGAGACATCACCTTGTGGACAAAGGTCTGTACAGTCAAACATAGCTTCTCCAGTAACAATGTATGGCTGTTAGAGTTGTACTACAAGAAAAGCTGAGCATTGCAGAATGGATGATTTTGAATTGTGGCGCTGGAGGAGACGCTGGAGAGTCCCTTGGACAGCAAGACCAAATCAGTCAATACTTAGAGAAATTAACTCAGACTATTCACTGGAAGGTCAAATACTGAAGCTGAACTTTAAATCCTTTGGCCACACAATGAGAAGACAGGATTCGCTGGAAAATAGCCAGATGTTAGAAAGAATGACAGCAAAAAGAAAAGGGGATGGCAGAGAATGAGATGGATGGATGGAATCCTGGAAACAATGAATGTGAACTTGGACAGACTGAGAGATAGTGGAGGACAGAAGGGTCTGGTGTGCTGTCATCAATGATGTTACAAAGAGTCAGGCACAACTGAACACTACAAGAGCAAAATCCTCATGTGGAAGGAAGGAAAGACAGCTATACAGCACGGCACTATGCTAACTGCTTCACAGATATGATCTCATTTGATCCTTACAACAATTCTGGAAAGTAGGGGCTATAATTATCCACATTTTATAGTTGAGGAAACTGAGGCAGACAGATTAAGTGACTTGGCCAGGGTCATACAGCTAGTAAATGTCTAAAAGCAGATCTGAACTCAGGTCTTCCTTGAATGTGCACACTGCTCCAGAGAGGTGTGCCATAACAAAGTCATCATTCCTATGGTAGCTACAGCCACAAGGTACCTGTAAACTACTCCCAAACATAGTACTTTACAGAAATCCTCTTACATGTCTTAAACCCTTAAAGAGATGTCTGGAGTGACAGTCAGACCAGTGTAGTCAAGAGAGAGCCAGCCTCAGGAAGACCCAGGCTCAAATACTCTCTCTGTCACATACTAGCTGTGTGACCCTGGGCAAGTCCCTTAACCTCTCATGGTCCTAGGCCATTCTCTAAGAATATAGGTTTCAGAACAGCTACCAATCCGCATCAACATCACCATCTCCCAATAAATTCACAAGCCCGATGATGCAAAAGAAAAGGCATTGTTTAACTGATTAGTATGTGTAAGATACAGAAGGTATAGCAAGATTAGCTCCCAACAACATATTCCTCAAGCTCTTGGACTATCTTTGTGATAAGAACTGGGCCACCAAGACAATGGGAAGAGTAAAGAATGTGCCATAATATCCCAGTCAAACAAGAGGACTAACTAAAGAAACTGAGGGTGTTTACTGGAGAAAAGAAAGCTTTGAGGGAAGATCATGATGGGCCCATGAGGGCCACTGTCCTCAAATACTTGAAGAGCTGATATGTGGAAGAAAGACTGGATTTATTCTGTTTAACCCTATGGCAAAGGGTAAGGGGTGGAGCGAGAGAAAGGCAAATGCTGATCTGAGGTTAGGACAAACTTCCCAACCATTCCAGGTGGTCCAGTCTTTCCATTGGTCTTAACCTCACTGCATTCAGTGCTCACCATCTCTTTTCATGCTTCCTTTTGCTAGTTCTTTCCCCCCCATTAAAATGTAATCTCCCTGAGGACAGGAATGTTGTTAACTGCTTTCATTTACATCCTAACACATAGAACAATAGGTAGTACTTATTAAGTCATCTACCTATCTATCTATCTATGTATGTATCTATGTATCTGTCTGTCTATCTATGTATCTATCATCTATCTATCTATCTATCTATCTATCTATCTATCTATCTATCTATCTATCTATCTATCTATCTATCTATCTATCTACCTATGTATCTATACATCTATTCATGTATCTACCCATCTATCTATGTATTTATCCATCTACCTAGGTATCTGCATAGTCAGCTAGGTGGCATAGTGGCCCCTTGGCTCCTCTTTCTCTATAGTATCACCATAGATCAAGATAAGAGTTTAATCTAAGTGCTCCAGAATTCTGTTATGCTAGGTAACTGTTGTCCCTGTTAAGCAATAAATTATTAATATAAATCAATAGAATGGTAATTTCATCAGTTTCAGCTTAATGAAAGGGAGGGAAGATTCTGCTCTGTCTAAGAATTGGTATAAATTGCCCAGATTAACTGGGTGAAAGGTACCATTTATCAACTGGCGAATAAACATTGTTTCCAAGCATAAAACATGTTTCCTCCTAATGACTAGCCTTTCTTCTCTAACTGTGTGTCACCCCATCATTTTATAGAATGTTTAAATAATTCAGGAAGAAACAATTTTATTTTTAAACTTGAACATATTAATAAAATCAATAATTTAAATACCAGGTCTGCTAATTAAACAAAAGTCCAGTTGAAGGTAGCTTGCTTTCTGAACCAACTTCCTGCTCAAAATGGCACAAGTACCCAGAAGACATTGGTGGTTCACTGTGGCTATGAGTCCTTTACAATCTAACCTTTTCAGAGTTGAGTCAAGGATTGCCATGGTTTTTCCATAGTAGTGTCAATAATCAGGAATAAGAAGAGGAAAGGAAGAAAGGAAGAAAATATACATGACATCAAAGGTCAGAGGGGAAAATATTAGAGACAGGACAGATACAGTAATTTATTAAGTTTTGGCTACAATAGAAGCAGGATTAGTGTTGGTGCTGGGGTAATAATGTCTAACTATATCACATTTTTGCATGGATAGCATCAACTGCATGAATTTCCAGCTGTATACAAAGCCTTGTTTGTCTGCAAGGTGGAAGAGAGTAATCAAATGTAGTTAGGACAATCTCCCAGATTGTGGGGCTCACAGCCCAGGAACAGGACTAGACATGGACACAGATAGCTAGAGAGGTAAACAAAGTATTTTCGTGAGGTCGAGGAGGGAAAGACAACTGCTATGGAAAGCTGCTGGTAGGTATGGCTCAAAGAAGGGGTCCAGGAGAGAGCTATACTGAACTGGGCTTCAAAACTTGGTAGGCATTCATTAAACAGATGGCAGAGGGTCAGTGAATGAGAGCTTTCTTGGTATCTTGTTCAGTCATGTGTGACTCTTCATGACCCCATTCGAGGTTTTCTTGACAAAGATACTGGAGTGATTTGCCATTTCCTTCTCCAGTTCATTTTGTAGTTGAGGAAACTGAGGCAAACAGAGTTAAGTGACTTTCCCGGGATCACACAGGTATTAAGTACCTGAGGCCAAATTTGAACTCAGGAAGATGAATCATCCTGACTCCAGGTCTGACTTTCTATTCACTGTGGTGCCACCTATCTGCCCTTCTCTGCCAAGAAACTCCACAAAACAAACAAATGTAGTTGAGAATAGAAATTCAATGTTGGGGATAAGAAATTTGCCATTTTCCAGTGTTTCCCTTTTACTCTCATGTTAACATGATAAAATGGACCAGACTTTTTTTTTTTGGGGGGGAGGGGGCTTGTAATGGCTAATGTGGAAATTTTGCTTTACTGTACATGTTTGTAACTTTCTCAAAATAAGGGAAGGAGAGAATAGAGAATTAAGAGTTGAAAATATTTTAAAGATTGATTTTTTTAAAAAATTAAGGAAATGTGCCTGATTCTCATAATCTGAAAAAGGACTTTTTAAATTTATCTATCAGTGCTCAGGTTTGACCCAACTCTGCAAAGCAAATTAATTATAAGCTCCTAGGGGGTAGGATTTGTCTTTTACAAAATAGGGCCTCAGCTGTCCCTTGTACTTACTTAATGTCTAATACATGGTAGGCACTTAGTCAGTAGTCAATAAACCTTTATTAAGCACCTACTATGTACCAGGTAATGTAATTAATAAATGTTTGTCAGATGGAACTGGCCTGCCCTCACCTTACCTTACCATCCATTCATAATGAACCTTTCTAGAGGGGTTGACTGAAAGAATAGTCCTAGTTTGGGGTCATTCACAATGTGACTATAGCAGATTATGACTAAAGATTGGAATGACTTTCCTATTTGCAAACAATTGCATATGTAGTCTACCCCCTCCTGTATAATCCCCCAATGAACACCGAGACTACACACACACACACACACACACACACACACACACACACACACACACACACACACACAC
>NW_027186458.1:7592349-7606449 GCF_028583685.1 Petaurus breviceps papuanus
CACACACACACACACACACACACACACACACACACACACACACACACCCCTCTGCAAGTGGATACATTCAGTAACAGATGCAATTATTTTTTCTCAGTCCTAGTCAAATAGAACAATCACAGTACAGACATTTTTTCTTAAATATGATTTCCATGTGGAAATCCATTAAAAGAACCTGAAAATTCATATTCTGCAAAGCTTAAAAGGAGCAAGGCAATACATGGAGTAATCCATTCTCCACCCCAAGCACAAGCAGCGCTACTAACTGGATTTGCATGGTGCCATAGCGGCCACAAGTCAGTACAGCTGGCCTAAAGGGCAAGTCAGAAGAGAGTAAGAGCTAAAAGTAACAACCTAAACACAGGGGCTGGAAATGCCAAGACTCAGGGTTACCCTTAGCTCACTGTGTCCAGAGACTGGATCCATCCAACTGTAGGAAAGGGGAGGGGGAATCTTGGGAAACCTGACTCCGTCTATCCTTTGATTGTTCTCATAGGACAAAGGACCTCAGAAACACTGGGAGTTTGTTGGTGGATTTATCCATTTTTCTTGCTTTTCCTCCCTCCCTTTTTGATGAGGTAGAGGTCAAGGGTCCAAAGACAAAAGTAATTGAAGAATCAATATCAATTGTAAATGGAAAGGCAAGCCCTCCTTGAGCAGATCAGTTCAGAGGTAGGCACTCAAAAGCCCCAGGAGTCAAATTAAAAAAAAAAAATTCCTTTATTGTTGAGATCACCTCTGGATGAGACAGACAGAAAGAGACAGAGACAGACACAGAGAGAGAGAGAGAGAGAGACAGAGAGAGAGGGGAGAGAGAGAGATGGGGAGGGAGAGAGAGAGAGACAGAGAGAGAGAGAGAGAGTACATTTTCCCTGAAATGGTTTCTTCAGCATTTATTGGTTTTTAATAGAGGAGAACAGCTAAAGATTCGGCTGGGGGTTGGGTGACAGGAGAACCAGAGGGAGGCATCACACACAACCATTTTCCCAGTCAGAAGGAGCCAGAGTGAAACAACCCAAACCTCCATGAGAACCCAACTGCTCCAGAAGCAGTGATAGAGGTCAGTGAGGTTCTACTTCAAGCTTTCCTGTGATGAGGCACCACCGACCCCCAGAGCAGGCTGGTCCACTTTGGGAGAGCTCTCATCACTATCTGTAATTTTCCCATCAGCTTGAAAGCTACAACCATGATACTGTTGACCATCAACATAAGGAGGGACATTTGCCATGGGGGAAATCCACAGTTGTTCATTCATTGACTCAGCAAGTATTTAAGAAGTGGCAGATACCATGTTAGGTGCCAAGGATACAATTACAAAATACAAAAACACCAGTTCCTGCCTTCAAGGAACTTCAATATTTGGAACTCTAGCATTCAGTATGGTGTCTGGCACATAGCAGGCATTTTTAAAATGTTTATTGATCTGATTCGGATTCAAGGAGCTTACATTCTACTAGGCAGAAACAGCATAGGCACAGGAAAAAAAAAAAAGGAATGTGAGCTACAGCCTGCATAGTGCAAAATGATTTCCAGGACAGAGACTGAGAAACGGGCAGGAGCCAGGCTAGGTCTGGAGGGCTTGGAGTTTTACCTAATGTCTGAAGAAAGCAAGCTAGGCATTCTGTAAAGCAGATGGGAAGAGGGCAAGCAAGGCATGGGGCACCGTCTAGGCAAAAGCACAGAGATGGGAAGATGAAAGGCCACATGTGGCAGTGGGCAAAATATGGAGTCAGGAGAGACTAATTCACAGTGAGTTTGGTAAAAATGGCTTCGGGTTAGCTGTTCTTGACAAGTCATTTAGCAATTGTTTATAATCACTCAGCACTTCACAGATCCTCAACCCTCAAAGGCATACCCTGTCAGAAGGAAGAAATGGGAACCCAAGCCACTGCTACAGAAGCATGTCTGGGCCGATCATTTAAATATGTGCATGTGTAAATCTATTTGTACACACATATATACTGTGTGTGCATGTAAATGCATACACATATGTATGTATGCCATACAGTAACAGACCCTTCCTTTTTATCCCCTTAAGAAAGTAAACCACTAAATTCTATAGCTGTAAAAACAAAAAGTCTAGTCCAAAGACCACAAATCTAGAATGACAGGCTTTCAGGGCATTGCCTCCCCCAGAAACAAGAGATTACTAATTTCACTGATGAAACTTCCTATGCCTTTTATTGGCCATCTGTGGATGAACTAAAGACAAAACAGAGAAAGGATCAAATGTGCTGGGACCTCCATTCAATCAAGCCTGCTTGTAAATGACAAAGGAGGCAGGATGTGCTCATGCCTGAACGATATGGATGTCTTATGGATGTTCAACTTGTTGTTTAAATTTCCCAGCACTGGCAGGAAAGAAGGAGGAGAAGGAGAAGGGAAGGAAGAGGAAAAGGAAGAGGAGGAAGAAAAGAGACAAAGGAAAGAAAAGAAAATGGGGCTGAGTGAATGGATCAATAATGCAGAGGTACTGAAATGAAGGTGCTATTTATTAAGAATTAGGTACCAACCACTGTCCTAGGTATTAAGGACATCAATACAAAAATGATGCAGTCCCTGCCCTCAAGGCTCTTACATTCTCCTGGGGGGGAAGTAAAGAGACAGCATGTCAACAAATGGGCAAATTAAATATATACACAAAATCAAAGGTGGATCAAGGAGTATGAGGATAAACTGGGGTTCCATGATTTGGAGGTGAGGAGGGAGGCTCTCCCACGCATGGAGGACAGCCTATGTTTACAAAAGCACTGACACAGGAGATGGGAATGCCAACTTGGCTGGATCATAGAATACAGATATTCATGTAACCTTCTAGTCATTGCATAATTCATTGACTTTTTTCTATTTCTTTTTATATGACTAAGGAAAATTTCTAACTCAATTTTTCCCTGATGTGAAATGCAGTTTTAAAATTGCTGCCTTGTTAAGGATCCAGACTGTGCAGGACCTTAAATGTCAGGTCAAGGAGTTTATACTGAATTTCACTGGCAAGGGAGAACCACTGGAAGTTTTTAATCTGTGGCTCAAATGATTTTCCCTTAATTGATAGCAGTATATATTGCAGCCCTTTCACAACATAATATGGAATGAGTATAAAATAGACATTATTCAAATACCAAAGTTATCATGGGAAGGTGACTGCTGCATTAAGTCTGGTGGTTTTTAATGCAGGACAGCGACAAACTGAAAATGATTACTGAAAGTACTGTGCTTCAGGGGCAGCTAGATGGCGCAGTGAATAGAGCACCAGCCCTGGAGTCAGGAGAAGCTGAGTTCAAATTCGACCTCAGACACTTAAAACAAAAACTAGCCGTGTGACATTGGGCAAATCACTTAACCCCAACTGCCCTACAAAAAGAGGGAAAAAAAGTACTGTGCTTCACTTTTTTTCTATCTTTTAAATGAAAGCAAAAAAAAAAAAAAAGACTTAGATGGATGGTGTGAGAGGACAGAGTACTTAATGACTGTAAAGCGCTTTAAAGTGCCTTTAAGATGGAAAGAGTCCTTAGAGAATATTGAGTTCCAAAGTGTTAAAAACAAATGTTAAAACAAAATTATTGTTACATGCAGCCAGGAGATGAGATATACAGGGAAGGGGGTAAAGAAATCCATAAGGGGGAAGGGGGAGAAGAGGTGGGGATGTATGAGAGGGCACACTGGGAGAAGGGATAATCAGTATGCTTGCCATCTTGGGGTAGGGTGTAGGGGAGAGATTGGGAAAAATTTGGAACTCAAAATCTTGTGGAAATGAATGTTGAAAACTAAAAATAAATAAATTCTGGAATAAAAAATATTTAAAATTGCTACCTTTTGTTATTACACCACTTTTATTTCTAAATATCTCCTTTACCCAGAAAGCCTTCCCTTGTAACAAAGAAAAAGCAGGTCAGCAAAACCAACTGACACACTGATGGCATCTCTCAATGGATCCAACATCCCACATTCATAGTTCTTCACTTTTCCAATGAAAGTAGACAGCTAATATAGTCCAGGTTGTCTGGAGATAAGAGTTTTTACAAAGATGATATGTACTTTTGAAAAATTCAACCCCAAACATCATTTAATCAATACTCTATCAATAATTTCAAACCATCTATCCATCTATCTCTCTACCAACTTACTGGAAGACACTGGGTAAATGAAACCTCAGTGTTTTCAGTATGCATATCATAGGAGACAAGCAGAGAAGTGGCTATTTGTTAAACCAGTCTAATCCTTCAGAATCATTCTTTGTCTGTAACCAGAGGCCACACTTGGAAGGGAACTAGACAGTGAGAAAATATGAGATTGATCCAAGCACCACACAAGCCAAGCACAAAAGGAAAATAGAGAGGCAACTCTTAGAATATACTAGGAATGATCTGAACCAAGAGAAGCTTCCTTGGGTAAGCCACATTCTCTCAACACTCAAATGATAAGTTGACATTACGTTAAGAGAGGGTCTATGTAGATTTCATCCTTCATTGCTTTAGAATGAAAAAAGAACATCACCAATGATATTAAGTACTTTTAAAGAGCCAAATTGGCCTTTTTTTTAAGCTTACAGAAGTCAACTTCTTATCTTTCTTGAAAATTTTTTACTTTATAATGAAGATATATCTTGTGTATAAATTAAGATGAAAGTAAAGCATTTTTCACTTTCTCTAAAGGAAATGTGGTATGGTTTGTAGACCTGGCCAGAAAACTTGTCTCGGCCATTTAGATGGGTCATCAAGGGAAATACCTTTACTTTCCAAGCCTCCATTTCTTCATCCCTAGCATGAGGGGGACAAGATGTCTGGTACTTTTCTCACAGGCTTGTTGTTATGATTCCTAAAATGTGTGGAAAGTGTTTTCCAAGATGTAATGTGGCACATAGAGCCAATTGTTACCTTCATGGCTCTTCCAGAGAGTTCTCTGCCCTTCAAAATGCTCTCACATTGTCCCTTTGTCCATCAAATGATTCAAAGAACTTGTGAGAAATACATTTGGTCTTGTCTTTCACTTAAAATAGTTCTAACCATAATTTCTAAAAGGAAACTAATATATAAAGTAATTCAGCAGTTTCAAGCTAATGTTAATAAGAAAATTGGCCCTGAACCAAGCATTTCTAAAGAAAATGGGTAGACTTGTGATGAAATATGTTGAGTCATTTCCCAGTAAAGACATTCAGACCTGTATAGTAATAGATTACTATTATAATTAAGGGTGGGGGGAGAGAATTACTGAATACCACAGTCTTGATTCCTAAGGACCCAGCATCCAAAATTTCCTTTTGTTATTCAGCCAGTCTGAGCCAGAGTCTCCTTTCCCAGACACTTCTCTCCATCTCCCACTGGTCTCCCCACCCCTCCCCCATGCTTCTGTGTGCTTTTTAGCAGCTCCGTAATTCAGTCTGAAAAACCAGGAAGTTGTAAGGACCTTCACTACCATGATAATTTTCCAGTTGTCTCCTGTTTTCATTGACAGAGGATGGAATCTATTCTTTTCATATTTCCCTCATTGATTTTCTGACTCCTTTCCTCAGTTCCCAGTGGAAAGGTTGAGGCATTTGGATCATCATCTTTCTGGGCTCCTCTGCAATTTGCTTTGCAGCTGGTAAATCAGAAGAAGGTCCCACAGTCTAACAAATATAAATAAGACCAACACAAAAATCCACTCCCACCCCAAAAAAAGAACAGTTGAAAGAAGGGAGCACTCTAGATAGGGCCTATTGATTCACAGGGAAATCAATTACCTTTCTAAATCTATTGGGGACACTCAAGGGATGAGAAGACATTTCTAGAGTTTCCATAGATGTTACTTAGGATACCATCTTCTTTCCATTGTGTGGCTGCCTGGGAAAGAGAAAGATTGGAATCTCAATTCTGGTAAAGATCACTAATGTGTTAGTGTGATCTTATCCAGGGTCATTCAACCTCAGTCAATAAGAATTCCCACTCTGGACATCAATTTCTCGTGATAAAGTGAAGGGCTTTCCCCAGGCCAGGGTGCAAGTCAATGACCCCTTTTGCCATCTTTCAATGGCAGAATCTGGAGGGTTTCTTTCTTCATGGTCAGTGGAATGGATGGAAAAGATTCCACATTTAGAAAGTTGGCTTAGAAATGCAAAGGGCACCTTAGAACACCTATTCCAGGTTTGAATATTAGCATGGCAATGACTCTGCCCTCATAGGATTGTTCCAAAGAAAACAAGAATGAGTCCTGAGGAAATAAAGTTCCCTTGCTGGGTCTTAGAATGTAAGCAAAGAATTACTCTGCTTAGTGCCACAAAGCAACCCAGTGAGCCCAGTCTTGCCATGGCTAAGGCCTCCATGTTATTTCCCGGTTTTTGTGCCCCTTCACCCTTAGCACCTCCTCCATTGAATGATATCCACCCACTCTCCTTAATTTCATTCTAGGCCTACGGGCTCTTCTCTTGGAACATCTTTGGTGATATTCGGTTGGTGTTTCTAGGCTGCGGTTCAATTACAATTTAGCCCCAAGGCACTATACCAGAAGCCTTTTGGAGCAGCATAATCAGTACCTGGTTATAGACAATAACAGTGAATAAAAGACTACAATGGACCTGCCCCCATGCTACTGTATACCCACAGGGTGCAGTGTTCCTTCCTCACCTCTACCTTACTGCCAGACAGTACTGGGCTATCTAAGAAGTCATTCTTTGTCACACTCATGGAGTAGCTTCCATTGGACTCATGATTCTCACACAGCCAGATACCCATAAGAGATGACTCACATGGACCTAGATGGTTCATCAAGTCTGAGGAGTCCTGGTAGAGAAAGTAGGGAAGCCCCCATCTGGCTCAGGGAACTCCCTCCTCTTCCCTCCCAATGACATCCTGACATTCCACCAATGGTCTTCACCTGCATCCAAGATCATCCACCTGGGAGGTGGTTCTCTATCAGCTGAACGGTTTAACTCACCACCAGTCCACAGCACAAAGGAAAAGAGTGAGCTATTCAGTCTCTGGAAACAATGACTATGTGATATGTGAGGAATCCTCCAGGCTAAGCTCTGAGGCTCACAGTTCAAGATCACTGGGAGAATGCTTTTGCCTCCATGTGGCACCACATAGAAGCAAAGCCCAGTGAACCACAAAGCAGAAAAGAGGCCTTGGCTACTTCCAAGATGGCTTGCTCCACCCCATTTAAAAGTGGTTTCTCTTTCTTCAAATTGTCCTTGAACACCTGATCTGTGTTTGTCATTTGTCCCCATCGTCTTCCACCTTGAGTCCTATGTGCATTCCCTCTTTCCCTTCTATCAGATTACAAGCCCACTAGGAACAATGACCTTGCCATTTTGCATATGTGTATATTCCCAGGACCTATTATAAGACCTTACCCACAGCAAGAGGCTAATTAAGTTTTAATTGAATTAAATGATATAAAAATTAGCAGTTACCAATTCCAAATGTTATTTCACGTTGGGTAACAAAGAGACTTCTCTCCAATTTAATCCAAATCAATGATAATTTATTAAGCACCTACTATGCACATGTCATCTTTCTGGGCACTAGGGACAAAAAAAAGAGATGAAAAGGTTTTGCCTGCAAGGAGTTCCTATTCTATAAACATTCACAGCATGTTCCCTGACTCAGTGTCTCAGGGCAGCTTGAAACACACTTTGGCATTTAGATTGATTCACTTTGCATTAGAGCAAACTCATAAATACTCTCTGAGGTCAGCAAGCAAGACTGGTCACTAAAAGCCTCGGTGCCCCCAAGTAATGCTCAGTTCAGGCAGAAGAGTTGCTACCTGAACTGATAGAGGGAGTTTCCTCATTGGAAATGTAACATAGGTTTGGGCCAAAAACAGTTTAGAAAATACTGCTGGACTCTGATGACTGCAGGAGAGAGTGAGACTGGTGAATTTGCATAGCTCTGCCTGCCTTAAATCCAATTCACTTGTAAGTCAAGACATCACCCTCCTGATGTCATCGGTCCCCTTCAAGAATGAAGGACAAACAGCACTCCATGGATCCAGCCTCCATTTGCTGCCAGTGGAAATGAATGAAGTAGGGAAATGCAAACAGAGAAGTCACTTTTCTAATGTGCAATGAATTGGAGAATTCCCAACCGGCTCACTGCCCTGAGCCCCAGGTAGCTTGTTTCCTCCACCATGGTTAAAGTCACAGCCCTTTACTTAGGTGCCTGAGATATGATTAGGGTATGGACAAGCCAATACAGGCCTAGCTACCAGAGATGCTGTATCTCAGGGGTTCTCTAGGCTCCATGACCTTATTCTTTCCCCACTCCCAATATTTAGATAACTGTGTTTCAATATAATTGAATTCCTTTGTAAATCTATATGTATCAGTTTAATGTGTTTAAAAGCATTTTTCTGAGAAGGGCTCCAAAGACTTCACCAGACTGCCAAAATGGAGGCCATGCCACAAAAAAAAGGCTAGGAATCCCTGTGTCTATCTGGAAGATACAAAACAGTCAGGCTGCCTGAAAAGGAAAGAGCTAGCAGACAGTGGGATAGGCCAAGGTCACCTTTAAGATGTTGACAGTCTGATACATATCCTTAAAGAGACACTCAGGAAAATCTCCCTGATAACAGTCATATTTCATTGATTTTTGTTACAAATGAGTTTTATTCCTATTACAGGAAGAATCTGAAGACATTCCATTTTAGAAATTGGCTACCCCGATCAAGACTCATCTTCCATGGATTCTTCAGTCTGACAGCTGAATGGCTTAACCGAAAGATATGTGAATTCTAGGAAAATCAGCAATGGAATTGCCAGCAAATGGTCTAATTTTGTGGAGGAATCTCAAAAGTAGATAATGCTAGATTATTTTTATTCCATAGTCTCGGAAATCATTGGCCTGGGATGGCCCCAAAGGGGATGGTCCTCTAGGAGTCTGGAAGTGAGGGTTGCTGGGAGCAGCTTGGGAGGAGGGGGACAGACAGATGGGGACAAAGCACCAGGTCTTCAATATCTGTCAATGTCCCTTCTTGGGACAAGTTTGGATGAAAAGAGCACATGTTTTAAGCATAACTTGAGCTACGGAGATTCTGTGCAATTGTATATATGGGAACATTTCCTTCACTATAAGGAAATACAGTGTTTTTTCAGAGTCCACATATGCAAACATTGGTACATAGATAATACAAACACAAAACTAGACTCCTGTTAACCCTTTGCAAAGAGTTAACAGTGAAAAGATCATGGAATACCTTTCTCAGAGAAGGGGCTGCCTGCTTGAAACAGGCTAAAGGCTAGGATCCTCTCCTCACTTTCCCATCATTTTCCACTTAGTGGAATTCAAAGATATCCGTTGTGATTCAACAATAGTCACAAAGCTCAGCTCCATCAGAGTTTCCTCTCAGAAACCAGAATCCACTTTTGCAACTGCATTACCCACTCAGCAGAGGAAGCTGGTTAACTCAGTAATTTTCACTTCTCCCAGCTCTTCTAACTGAATGATACCATGTGGGTACCATGGTGGGATCCTAGGCCAGTTCTGCCCTGTCACCTCCAGCAGGAAGTTTAAATGCCCCCTGCCTCAGTTGGACTCCATTGGAGGCAGGGCTTCAGTGGGGCCAATGGGGGTCCCCATGCATGTGTAACTGACCGCTTCCATCAGAGTAGAGGTTGGACAACTGGACTGTAATAGGTAGGGTACACACAAATAATACTGGGGTTTGTCTTAAAGCCACAGCCTGAGTCTGAGAGTGATCTTAAACAAAGGGGAAATATTTCCCTAAGAATACATATTTCCATTGTACTTCAAGGTTGCTTACACACAGTATTGATTTGAACCTCACAACAGGTATTATTATTATCTCCATTTTACAAAAGAGAAAACTGAGGCTGAGCCCTGTTAAATGCCTTGTGTATCATCTCATCTTCACATAGCTGATAAATGTCAGAGGTGGGATTTGAACCCAGTAGCCCTGACTCCAAATCTTGGCCTTTCTACTAGAATAGGTAATAAACCCCAAATAAGTTTCAGGTTCTCTTTTCTCCTTTCTAAGTTGTTTCTTATTGAATATACTTTCTTCATTGCTTTTTAATGGGCTATGGGAAGTAGAGTCAGGTTATTAGTGGAAAGAGCTCATGGACAGAACCCAGGAGAGCTGAGCCCAGGTTCTGCCTTGGTGAGCTGTGGACCTTCGATTAAGTTCCTTTTCCTCCCTTGACATCCTATTCCTCCTCCATAAAAATGAGAGGATTTGAATGGAGACCTCTTGAACCTTTCCCAGCATGAACTTTCTGTATTTCTATATTCTGTGATTTGAACATGAGGGGAAGCCCAAGTAGGAATGATGAGAATGAGGGGGTCTATAGTTAGACACAACTGAAAATGAGGTCAACACTAATGGTTGTAAGTAAGAAAAAAATGAACATAGGTCTGGGTTCTTGCTTCTTCTGAAAGACACAAAACCACCTGCTGAATCTGGCGAGTCTTGGGTGGTTTTCTCAATAATATAAGAGCAATCAAGACAGTCCCTGATCACAAGGTACTTACATTCTAGGGGGAAGGAGACTATACATAGAAGTATACTAGAAAGGGGTAAAGGGTAAGGCAATGGGCTTGGGGCCTGGACTGAAGGAAAGTGGCATGAAAGACTGATGAGGCAAAACTCACGTTCGCGGCTGGGAGACGCTCGTTAAATGCTCACTTGGTACAAGCACAATGCTTAGCACTGAGCACTGAATGAAAGAAAGACTTCCTGTCTTCAAAGCTTCCATTGGAGGTGTGATTTCAGGTACAACTGAAGTGGGGCAGGTTAGGCTCTGACACCAAGCCCCCATCACCAGCATGGGCATACCTTGGAATCTTGGAAGCATAAGCTTTAGACTGGGAGAAACCACCCCCTCTCCCACCTTCCCTTCTTACCACTGAATGGTAAGGTTTTTGTCTGGAGTTATCCAAGGTCCTCAAACTTGATCTGCCTTAGAGAGGGTAGTGGGGTCAGCTCTCCCTCTAAAATAATTGAGATCTTGCCAGCTTAGGGAAGCATAGCACCGCAAAGCTTGGGTCCTTGCCCTCCAAGAATCTGGCTGCAAAGCTATGGAGTGACCACATTTGGGAGCTTGGTGAGATGCTCCAGAATCCTCCCCATCTTTCTGTTTATACAACTGGGGTCTATCCTAGAACAAGCTCTTCCTCCAGTAGAATTACCAACACATATATTATGCTGTCTCATTCCCTCCCAGCCTCCCTCCTTGTGCTGCTATTCTTAAATGCTGCAGAAAGTAGTTTTATGGGGTTTTTCCCTGCATGTGTTTAGTCACTTGTAATTACTGTTGTCTCACTACCCGACTGGATTTGTTTTTATTGTTTAATGAGTCTAAGGCAGAAGGGCTGAGACACATCAAGACTCTAAATACGTATGTACGGAAACAAGGCAGGTTTGGATGGCATGCATTTGGAAAAGGGCAGCCCACCACACAGGGTTGGCAGCTCTTGGCTTCTGTCCTGAGAGTAACACCACGGCTGCCAATAGGAAACCAGGTCGAGTCATGAAAACAGCCAGAAATCATGGTAGAGAAGGAAGAGAGTAAAGGCAGAGGGCCTGGGTTCAAATCTCTGTCCTGCCACTGCTTTCCTTCTTGGGACAAGTAACAGCACCTCCCTAGGCTTCAGTTTCCTCATCTGTAAAATGAGGAGACAGGACTGAATGGATTCTGAGCTCCCCCTTTACTCCTTACCTCGGTTACGACAGAAGTGAAAACGTGTGGTAACCCTGGCAGCACTTTGGGAACAAGGACAAAGGTGGAATTAGGGGGAGGAGGGGGTCGCCAACATATTCTTAGCCTTGTCAAAGACTGATCAAGCTGATCTTACTCACAGGACAAGAGGCAAAAGTATGTCATGATCAGGCCTCAAAGAAACAAAACCCTTTCTACCCAACTTAGCCAGGAATGAATGGATAACAGAGCATGAAGTTGGAAAAAACAAACCCAGAAATCTAGTGTTTTGAAGGGATTTTTGGTTGTTGTAATGACATTATAGGATCAGAGCCTTTGAGGTTAAAGGGACTTCAGAGGTCCTAACCTCTCCAACTTTCTGTCTATCTACCTATCTACCCATCTATCTGTCATCTATCTGTCATCTATCTATCTATCTATCTATCATCTATCTATCTATCCATCCATCTATCTATTTGTCTCTGTCTATCCATCTGTCTCTCTATCTGTCTATTCATCTATCCATCTATCTGTTCATCCATCCATCCATCCATCCATCCATTCATCCATTGCTCTCTCTCTCTCCCCATCTGTCTATTTATCCATCTTTCTGTGTCTGTCTATTCATCTGTCTATCTGCATGTATCTGTCTGTCTTTGTTTATACATCTGTCTTTCTATCCATCTATTTGTTCATCTCTCTTTATCTAGCCATCTATCTATCTATCTATCTATCTATCTATCTATCTATCTATCTATCTATCTATCTATCTTATCTATCTTTTACAGATGAGTACAAGGGATATTGGGGGGAGTGAGGGTAAATAAATGCTCTGTAAAGACAATGCAATGACTTTCTATGGTAAATATCTCTTTGAACAACTGTTTTGCAGTAGAAACTTCAGCCATGGCCCTGACTGAGCTTGGAATGACCCACTTTGCTGTGGAGTTGGGGGCAGCCTGTTAGCTATCAGTCCAAGTCCCACAAAGCCCACAGACTGACTTGGGCTGTGGTCCCAACATTTCCATTTTGAAGAAGTTGCCAACGTTTCCAACTCTGGATTTTGTCTGCAGTTTATAGCAGGGAGATCAGTCCTCTCACTGCAAAACACAAGGCAGCAATCTGGCTGGAGCTACAGTGGATATTCCTGCCATTAACTCAGGCCTGCCATGACTATACTTATGTACATGCTTAGATGAGCTTTATTTAGGAGATTGAGGCAGATGGTTTGAATATATATGTAATATATCAAGAGATCTACATAAATACATAATGATGTAGATGGCTCTATTCAAATTCACATACATAAATCTATATCCAGACATATATTTATAGAGATCTTGTATATACAGACACATTCACACATGAGAGGCAATGTGGTGCCAGATGTCCCCAAGCATGCCATGCATGGTAGTACAGTGGATGAAGAACTGGTCTTAGAGCTAGGAAGCCCTGGTTTCACATTGTACTCAGACAAATACTGACCAGGAGCTTTCTAACATAGCATTCTGGGAAGGGAAAGTGCTGGTAGGGTCAGCCTTGAGGGGACGAGCTTTCTGCCCTATTCCGAAGGAAATGAAAGCTTGGCTCTCCTGGCACCTGGGAGGCTGCATTGCAGCCAGACTCTAACACTTGCATTGTCTTACAACGTGCCTGGCAAAGACGCCCTTTTGCTCAAAAGCGGCTGCCTGTGGGTAAGATGACTTTCCAGGCTGCTTTCACTGATATCATAAAGCACTTCACTCCCTTTCATGGGGCTGGGACAAAGCCTGAAACCTCAGGGTGAGAGGGAGGCATTTGTAGAGATTTTGTATGTATGTAGAGATCCTTTATGCTAAGGATACAAGGATTACAACCTCACAGGATTAACTAATACAATGAATAAGATTAAACAAATACACCAGCAAGAACTATAGATAAAAACTGAAGGCAGAGTAACCATTAATGCTAAAACAAACAAAACCCAATAGCCCTGTAATCAAAGGACATCGTATAAAATATGGTAAAAAGGGACATACGGCCAACATCTGCTATGGGACTGCGCCAAACGTGTTCCCAAGAAATACACACTCGTGCCCCCTTTCTCCACTGTTATTTGACATATTCTAGGAATGCACGAATAGTCAACGAGTACACAAAGTTATCCCTGTTTGCTAACATCATAATAGTTTATTTAGAAAACACCAGCTCATTAGTAAAGAAACTGAAACAATATTTTTTGAAGTAGCTAAATAGAAATTAAATTTTAGGAAATTGCTGGCATTACTATATAGCAATAACAAAATTGAGGAGGAACTATTAGAAAGGGAAACCCATTCAGTATATGCCCCAAATGAACAAAATGAAAATGGGGGAGGGAAAAAGGAGGAGGAGGAGGAGGGGGGGAGGAGGAGGGGGGGGGGGGGGGGGGGGGGGGAGAGGGGGGGGGGGGAGGAGGGGAGGGGGAGGTGGGTGGGGGGGAACGGGGTGGG
>NW_027186458.1:7616449-7621613 GCF_028583685.1 Petaurus breviceps papuanus
GAATCTCTGCTCTCAGTCATTTTTATAGCTACAACCCTTACCCTTGGGGGGCTCGCATAAAACCAAGGTGTTTGTACCAATAACTGGAACACAAGGGAAGATGCCACTGGGACGCTTGGAGAGCCTAAGGGGCTGAGAGAGCTGGAACACAAGGGAACACATGTCGCTGGGGGAAACTAGGAGAGCTTCATGGAGGAGGCAGCATTTCAGTAGGACAAAGAGTATCAGAGAGTATCCATTCAGGCTCAGGGGGAAGCATCACAGGTGAAGAGAATGGTATGCACCAAGATGCACTGATGGGGAAGGGCAAGCAGGAAGGAGGAGAAGGTCAGAGTTAGCCTTTCCACATGTCTCAATGATTCTGCCCTTCTCTGTCTCTGTCTGTCTATCTTTCTCTCTCTCTTTTCCTCTCTGTCTCTCTCTCTCTGTCTCTCTCTCTCTCTGTCTCTCTCTCTCTCTCTCTCTCTCTCTCTCTCTCACACACACACACACACACACACACACACACACACACACACACACACCCCATTCTTGTCAATGATCTGGGGAAAGGAGAAGCAGACAGAAAGGAAGGGATGATGGGAGAGAGGACAGGAGATGTGTAAAAGACCCATCCCAAGATGCGTTGGGGTAGGGATGGATGAAGACCTAAGACCATCCAGGGCCTGAAGCTGTCTGGACCTGGATGATGGAGCTGAGTTAGTCAAGAACCCAGCAGACCCACCTTGGGCCACATAGTGCAGAGCAGCATTGGGGTAGGACGTGCAAACACTCAGACGGAAGCTGAGCTTTGAGAGTCAGGCCAAGAAAGTTATCTCCCCATATCTTCTCTGTGCCCTGCCCTCTGTTTTATTCCTGAACTTATTGCCAGAACCCTGGCTTCCCTAATTACTGCTGCCCCTTGCATTTGGGGTCTCTAAAGAGTGTCTCTGCTCAGTCCCCACTTCCACACATCAACCTGCTTCAGGATACAGGTGGCCTTTCTCCTCTTCCCTCCACAAATGAAGCCCTTCTTCTACTTGTACCAGGTCTTGTACGAGTAACTGCTTCAGGTCCATTTTACTGATACTTAGGTCAGGCCTAATGAGTGCCCTAGAATTTACTTCCACAGGCAGACTATCAGATTCACCTTCCAAAAAAAGGTATCTCATTTCTTTCCTTTCATAAGAGAGCCAGGGGGCAGAGGCATTCCCAAATGACCAGTACCAAGGGTCATCCCTCGGGAGCCACCAGCCTGTGGGACACCACTAGCCAGCAGGCAAGCCCCTGTCTGGACAGATGGCCTGGAGCAGCTTATTTTCAATGCTAAAGATCCTCCATCTAGCTTGACATTCTTCTTAATAGGCCTTCCTTCTCACGGTGCACTCAGGATCATTCACAGCTTTGAGAAGCCCATCTGTGGCAGAGACAGGAGCCAGCGGACTGCTGGGCTTTTCTTTGCTGCCCACAGATGCTTTTCAATGCATGAGCCTTCCGTGGCAGTCAGCAAAGCTGGGTTTCTGCCACAGAGAACTCCCAGAGCTACAGCTCCCTCATTGGCCAAATGGAGGGAACAGCTCCTACACTCCTTCGCTCATGGGGCTGTTGGGGAGAAATTGCTCCCTAAATCTTTAAACTAGGTAGAAACAGGGGCTGTTAGCATAACCACCTGCCCTCAGATCTCCTACAGGATACCACTGGGATCCCAACCTGGGAGCAACTGCTCTTGGTCAAATGCTAGCGAGCCTTCTGCTTCCTCCTCTGTTTTGGGCTCTGGCTGATAGAGCCCTCCTACTGTACGCCTTCTCTCCCATGTGCCCCTCTGTCTGCCCACAGAGCCCTCCATGCAGTCCCTGCATCACCCCCTGCCTGCTGAGCGGCTGATCCCCACTCTCTCCCATCCCCTGGCTGCCTTTGGGAGTTGTAATGCCATGGGGCTCTCAATTAATCTCTCCGGACAACTTCGTTCCCAGGGCTATTTGGTGCTATTTATCCATGCCTGTTTCTCTTGCCTCACTCTCCTCCTAAATGAGAATCAGGTGTGCCATCACTAGCCTGGGCTCTAATTAAAGGAGAGCATTCCCAGAGCAGCTTTAGTGAGAGCCTGGTGGATGTGCCCATGGCCTCTGACACAGGAGTCAAGTCACAATCTCTCAGTCTGGGCTCGTGACGTGATGCCCCACTGAGCTGGAGATCAGGTGGCACTTATTAGTCCCCCGGCAGCATTCTCTCCTCACTCTGGAAGGGAATAGGAAGGATTTACTTCCTTCTTCTCAGCCTCCAATGCACAGACTCAGCTCCTTTCAGCTAGTGAGAAGGGCAGGTACTGTGTTTCCCCAATAATAAGACCTATCCCGAAAATAAGCCCTCCCCTTACTGTGTAAGATTCCTCTAAAATAAGCCCTTCCCTGAAAATAAGCCCTATTGAGATTGCTGCTGTAGTGAAGGTGATCCCCTGCGCTACATGCTACATTAAGGTATCCTCTGTATGCACCGTCCCCTCCCCCCCCTGAAACGCACGCCGCGCTCCGAGCTGCATCCAATCAGAGCTGCAGCAGTGAGTGCGTCATCCTGTTCTTCCCCAGTGATTTGCTTATTGAATAAAGGTACATTTTTTTGTTCACATTTACCTGTTTATTAAAATTGCTGTCAATGTTCATTAAAATAAACCCTCCCCTGAAAATAAGCCCTCTGGTGTTTTTCTGTCCAAAAAAATAATAAGACAGTGTCTTATTATCGGGGAAACACGGTAGGTGGTAGAGTGGAGACAGCACTGGGCCTGAAGTCAGGACTTCCTGAGTCCTCAATCACTCATTAGCTGGGTGACCCTGGGCAAGTCACTTAACCCTGTGTGCCTCCCTTTCCTCATCTGTAAAATGAACTGGAGAAGGAAAGTGCCAGCCACTCCAATATCTTTGCCAAGAAAACCTCAAAGGGTGTCAAAAAAAAAAAAAAAGGTGGACAAAACTGAAACGACTAAGAAGTCAGTCAGTGAAGAAGCATTTATTCAGTACTATGTTTCAAGCACAAGGCTCAGTACACAGTAAGGTTGGAAATCCTGATGGCCCGGGGACCGTGTTCCTCTCTCCCTCTCTGCTTGGTGCTTCCGATTCAGCTACTCTGTCTGTACCAAGCAAGAAGAAAAGCAGCCAGTCCACGTGGTCAAGAGCTGCTGCTGGTGGATGATGGGCTGACTGGGTTGTTAATCTTTTCTAGCTCATTTTGGGTTGGTTTTCAGGAAAAATGATTTAAAGGAGAGGACTCTGCTTCAAGCCATGCCTTCTCTCAGAACCCAGACAAACCCCTACAGCAATAAAGGTTCAGAGAAGGTGCACTTGTCATCGCATTGAAAGAAGAAGTCTTGACCTGGGAGGTCCTCAGATCACTGGCTTAAAAAAATGAACCTGCAAATTCAGTGAAGCCATGTTGGGACACCAGTGCAACTCAACCCACACTTATTGAGCATTTCTTCAGAACGAGACCGTGAGCTCATCGCTGGAGATACAAATCAATCAACTGATAAGTATTTACTAAGGTCCGGTGGGTCAGACACTGTGCTAAGAGGCCAGGAATGGAAGGCAAAAATGAACCAGCCTCCCCACACTATGCAGGGAAGACAGTATGGAGTGGACACAAATACACACACACACACACACACATATATAAACACACACACACACATATATGGACAGAAGAGACGAAAGGTCATTTCAAGGCTGAAGGCATTTGCAGTGGTTGGGAATCAGTGAAGCCTTAACTAAGAAGGTAGAATTGGAGTTGAATTATGAAGGAATCACTGAGATTCCGAGACAGAACAGTCCCTATGTTCCAAGACTTTACTTTCCCCTGGAGAGATTCAATACAGAGACTGACACTAACAAACAAAGCAATTGAGGCAGGGTACTATGAATTAGGGGAATCAGATTAGGCTTCATGTAGGAGAAGGCACATGATTATTAGTTGAGGTTGGAGATTGTAGAAGGGTGTTATGCCAATGGGTTGGCATTTTATCTTATAGACAGTTGGGAGCCACAGAAAGTTTTTGAGCAAAGAAATAATAAGCTCATACTTGAACCTTAAGAAGATTATTTTGACTGTTGTGCACAGAATGGACGAGAGAGGGGAAAGTCTAGAATTAGTTGGGCTGAGAGCATTGGTAGAATCCAGGCAAGAAGTGAAAAGGGCTTGAACTCTTTTGAGAGGACAGAATCATTGATTGACTGGCTGACTAAATGAATGAGTGAGTAAGTGAAAGAATGAATGGACAATAACTTATTAAATGTTTACTGCATGTCAAGTAATACCAAACAAGAGAAAATATGGATGTGAATAAAGAAGTGACTTGGAACATAGGGGGATCTGGGTTCAAGTATCACATCTAACAAATAGTATTTGGGTTTCACTTTCCCTCAGTGATCTTCAATTGTTCTTGGGCAAAATAAGGGGGTTAAAGTTTCCCTGCCTCTAAGGTCTCTATGACTCAAAATCTCAGATCCTTCCCATTAAAATGGCATTTGCTGGGCTCTGCCTGAACATTCTCAGATTTGCTCCCATGGCGATATTTGTGGAAGTCGAAGGCCCAGTGAAGCCCGAGCTGTTGAAAAGACACATCCACCTGAGGGAAGTGTCTCCAACAGACTCGTTTCTCTTCCTGGTCTGCTCAGTTAAGGAAAATCTGTAGCTTTTGTGTTTTTTTCTTTAAATTTTCAATTGCTCTTCAGAATATGCACAGAAATAAGCAGCTGCTTCTTTTTCCTTCTTCCCCCCTGCAGTCATGTATTGTCCTGGGAGGAATAGGTAGGAAAACCAGAAGGATGGACAGAAGGGGAGCTGTGGGCAAGGATAGAAAAGGCAGGTCACTGCTTCAAGGCAACTAACCTCCCTTTTCTCAAGTCACAATTGGGACAGTTTGGAGAACCGCCTCTGTAAAGGGCTTATTTAAAAACAAATAAACAGAGAAGTTGAGGAGGGGGAAAGAAAAGGGGAAACTTCACTCTTATCATTGTGCCCTCTGACCTGGGGCCTCTGTGTTTCCTCTAGAGCTGGATAAGAGCACAGCTGCTTTGTAGTGCTGAGTCAGCAGTCAGTGAGAGGATAGATGAATGGGTAGAGGGATAGATGGATGGGTGGATGGATGGATGGATGGGTGGGTGGGTGGAGGGGTGAAAGGGTAGAGGGGTAGAAG
>NW_027186458.1:7621623-7638862 GCF_028583685.1 Petaurus breviceps papuanus
ATGGATGGATGGTTAGGTGGATTGATGGATGGGTGAATAGATGGATAGATGAGTGGGTAGGTGGAGGGGAATTATGGGCAAACACAAAATAAACAGAAGAGGTCCTACCAGGGTCACAAAACAAAAGCTCTGGGGCTCTGGCCAGGGGGGGAGGTGCTATGGAATTATCCTCCCAAGGACTAAGAAAGCACTGGGAGAGGCCTGGCAGTCTTCCTGTTGGCAGAAGTCTCTCCCTGGAGATGCCTGTTATGGCTCAGAAAGCCTATCAGCCTCCTCCTTTTCCTGGAGCAGGCCTGCCTATCACGCAGGAACACACAAAGACTATTCTTGACTCTGCAACATCAGATCTGTACCCAGCTAAACACGAACATGTGTTCACCTGATCTCTAGTCCTTCTTTTCTGTCTCTTTTGTTACAACACTCCATGAGCCTGGTGAGTCTGTTCCCCACCTCCTCTGAATGCTCTGTGTGTGCTGCCGCTCCACATTCCTGAAACCCTACCATACCCTGAAACATCACCCCCCCCATAATGTATATATTCCTCCCAATTCCATCTAAATGATCACACCACAAACTGACTTAAGTGACAGAAAACACCCAGAGGGTGAAGAAAATAGGAAGGACATTCTCTCCCAACTATGGAGCTGGTCTAGAAAGGTAAAGCTAATTAATCTAACATATATATATATATATATATATATATATATATATATATATATAAAACCTCCATACATGTATACATGCACACACATCCACTAACATGCACACATGTTCTTTCACTTTAATAGTAGCTAACATGTAGATAAAGGTTGGCAACAAAAGTTATTTCATTTGATCCTCCAAAGAACCTTGGACATCAGTACTATTAATCTCAACCTCATTTTACAGAGGAGCAAAGGTTTTGGGCACTAGACAGAGGGCAGTCACACCCGGCTCACTGGATATTAGAAGCATGGTTCTATCATGATTACACTCTTAAAAAACCCCAAACTTCTTGGGCATTTGTGACTTTTGAAAAAACTCTTGGCATATTGAAAGCTAAGACATAGGAAATAGCTCCTGGAAATGGAATGAGCCTCACAAGCCATCAAGGGGAAACGGAGGCCCAGAGAGGGTAGGCTACTTGCCTACAGATGCACGGGTAGTAGGTGACAGAGATAAATTCATACCTAGGTCTCTTGATTCCAAACCCAGGACTCTTTCCCCTGGCATTTGGCCATAGGAATTTGAATAAAAGCTTTAATAATGATCTTTCTGTTACCTAAGCATGTGTCTATGTGCATTACCTAACACCTTACTCTGAGTGAAAATTAAGTGTGCTGATATACCTCCCAGCTGTGCGTATAATACAACAAGGATAGGTGCACTCTACCCTCATTTTATGGGCAAGGAAAGCAGCTAGAGAGGTGGAGTTCAGGCTCTGGATTCTCTCTTCCTTCCGTGGTTTTTGACCCAGCACCTGCTACTGTCACCTGGAAGAATCTGTATTTATAGAAGTCACATGTTCTGGGGTTGGGATGAAAAGGCTAGTCAGTGACTACGTTCCTGTGATGCTGTTTCAATCATGTAGCAGATGTCACCATCACCAGACAAGGGCTGGGATCCAGGGGAGACCTTCACCAACAGTTACTTCCCTAGGGGACCTATTCAGTGGGTGGAAACGGATGACTTTCTTATTGTATTTAAAACACCAAAATCCAATGCAAATCTTAGCAAAATTGCGCTCAAGTTCTGTCCATGACTAACAGAAAGAAAGCTAGTCTGTTTAGCCAAAAAGGGCAATAATGCGAATAAGACTGAAAAGATATGGTGGGACCAGGTTGTAAAGGACTTTGAAAGACAAATAAAAGAATTTCTATTTTATCCTGGAGGCAATCGAGAGCCATCAGAGTTTATTGAGTAGAGGAGTGACCTCCAAGTTAGAGAAATAAAATCACTTTAGTGGTTATGTAGAAGAGGATTTGGAGGGAAAAAGACTTGGTTCAACTACTGTGGAAAACAAGTTGGAACTATGCTTTTAAAAAAGGTGCGTATAGGGTGCTGAAATGCCCATGCCCTGTGGCCCAAAATCCCACTCCAGGCAATATGCCCCAAATGAAGAAAGAAAAAAATCCCATATACATTAAAAGATTCTGTGAAACATATGAATTTCTAGTGAAAAAATTTCTAGTGAGAAATGAGAAACAAAGTACAGGCAATGAATTGAGGGATGGATTAAAAAAGTGAAATTATGACCATGAAGAACAAAGGAAACAGCTGGGAAGACGTTCATTAACTGACATGGGGTGAAAAGAATCAGAATGAGTAAAACAATACATATAATCTCTCAATCTAATAGAGAGAAACAAACAAATTAATCTGAGCACTGTGCAGTTATAATGACCAAGGTAGGACCCCTAAGTGACGGAACCCCTTCTCTGCGGAGAAAAGGCTTGCTGGAGTGGGGATGATATTCTGGAAATTAATGGAAAAACAAAGGGTATAAATCAGGAAGAGATTAAAAAAGAAAAAAGGGAATAATGTTGAAGCTGCAGGAAAGACAAACAAGACATCAAGAAACCTTGTGTGGAAGATGGTCAAATACCGACCCAGCTCGTGTGGGTTGAGTCCTCATCTCTGAGCTCATGACTCCCAGGGTCTACATATCCAGCCCTCTGTCTCTCTCCTGAGCACCAATCCTTGTCACCAACTGCTTACTAATTTTAAACAGATCTCAGATAGTCATTTCATAATCAATGTTTCCAAAAAACATTTCAATGTCATGTCTCCCAAACCCACCCCACTACCCAATATGCCTACTGGATGGATGCTACCATCCTTCCGATGTCCCTGATCCCTAACATTGGCATCATCTCCTATTCCATACCTTTCTTCACTCCACATGGCCAATAAGTTGCCAAACTTTGCTGTTTTCTCCCTCTATAATATCTTCATCTGACCTTCTTCTCTCTACTCACCCAAACACCATTTTGGCAGACCTGAAGCCTCTCCCCTGGGCTGTTGCATTGGCCTCCACATTGGGTCTCACTGACTTAAGTCTGGCCTCATCCCAATCCTCCTCACAGTTATATATGACCACATCACCCCCTACTCCATAACCAACAGTGCTCACTATTTCCTTTGGAACAAAGTATGAACTGTTTGGCTTTTCAAGTCCTTCTCTACTTGGCCTCCACCTTACTTTCCAGCTTTGTTCTGCTTTACTGCCCCTCTGGTGCTGTGTGATTCAGGCAAACTGACCTGCTCTCAGTTCTGGCACTTCATCTCCTGCCTTCATGTTTTTTGCCCTGGTTGTCCTGCAATGCCTGGAATTCATTCCCTCCTCATCTCCACTTCATAAAACCCCTCTCTTCCTACAAAACTCTGTACAAGCACCACCTTCTACCTGAAGTCTTTCCTGTTCCCCTCAATTTCCTTCCAAACTCTTGCATTTAAATACTTAAAAAAAAGTTATTGCCTTTTATTTATCTTCCCCATATTCTTATGTATGTCAGTAAAGAAACATTCATGATGCACCTACTATGTGTCAGGAACATATGTTGCTATCTTTTCCATTGGAAAACAAGTTGCTTGACAGTAGGAATTGATTCATTCTTTGTCTTTGTATCACCAACACCCAGTGTAATGATGCCAGACACATAGAAAGTGTTTCATAAATGGCTGTTGCTTGATTTCCCGTTTTAATCACTCATTTTATTCCTGGGGTGCTCTGTTCAAATGGGATGGCTTTTCTGTAGAATAGCCGTAGTGCTATGCTCCGGGAGAGTCTAATTCTTCTTTATCACATGTAAAAGGGATTTAATTCCTTTTGGTTATTTCAAAGGCAAATGCTCTCCAAGGATTCTAGCCATCGGAGCATCCCTCAGAACTGAGCCCAATCCTTGGGCCACTCTAAAGAGATTGACACTGGTATCTGAGAATGGCAAAGACAGGAGGAGATAGAAGTCTGCAAAAATGGTTCACCTCAGATTTGAACCCCCAACCCCAAGTCGGAGGCCTTAGGGAGAGAGAGGATTACAAACGCAGCAACCCCACGGAGCTCAAGCCCACAAGCAGGCCACCCTTTCCTTCCATGCAATGGGAATCGGCAGCATTGTACACACACTCCCTTGAGGCTCAGACACAAATAAACATTTCGATTTTGCTCAGATGAAAACATTGGTATGAGTGATGCTGTGTTCAGAGTTAATGATTAGGACATGTTGTTTACAGATGCTTTCTCCAGGAGCTGGAAGTGGCGTGATGGAGTTCTCTTCATTACCTCCCCAGCGTATACAAGAAAACCAGCTAATAGAAACATGCTGCCAGCACGTGCCGATGTGGCCTTATTATCCTGCCAATGTCTACAGCCTAGCTCATCTGCAGAGCCTTCTGACCCTAACTCTGAACTCCAAGGTAACCTCCTGGGCAAAGAGAAATAAAGGAAGAGAAGAGGCAGAACTGAGGACAGGTGGCAGGCTAGTTGATTCAAGGTAGCACTGTTCACATTGCTTACCTGTTTCTGGACTTGACATGCATCAAAGAGACAGACAGTCCTGTCCTCATCCATGGGCCATGCACCAACTTCCAACTCACCCTGCATGTTCTATGATACCTTCCAAAGGAATGTTGAGTCTCCCAGCTCTCTGTGTTGGAGACCACTCCCTCATCAGACCAGGAGATCCACTTGGCCAAGGATACAGTGACAAACTTGGTCCCTTCTCCAGAATCTTGCACAGGACTGTGCAAACACCTTACACACACACACACACACACACACACACACACTGAAGGTGCTTAATGACTGCTTTGTCCCTGGTTGCATAATCTCAGGCTGAACTAGGCCATTTTTTATGTACCTTCTCCCCAAAATGGTCCAGACTCTTGCTTCCCTATGAAATCACTTTGTATCACTTTTGATGTGCAGCTACCAGATAACTGGGAGGGGAGGGGCACAGAAGAGGAGGAAGGGCCTCCAGTCAGAGCAGACACTTGGACTCATTTTGAAAGGACCTAGGGAGAGGAGAGAAGGACTGAGGTACAGAGGGCAGACTACATGAAGACATGGCCATAGGAAAGAGAGCACTGTTTGTGAAGAAAAGCAAGGCCAGCCTGTTGGACTGAAGAGTGTGTGAAGGGAACGATGTATGATACAATTTGAAGGACAGATCTCAGCTTGTTGAAAAGGGCTTTAAGAGGAAAGTAAGAATTTTGTGTTTGATCCTGGAGACAACAGGGGGCCACTGGAGTTTACTGAGTAGGGGTGTAACTTGGACAATCCCTTTGGAAAATCCGTGGAGGATGGCCTGGGGTAGGGAGAGACCCGAAGAAGGTGAGGGAAATTAAGAGACTAGGATAAATATACAGGTGAGAAGTGATAAGGACCAGAAATAGCAGCATTGTGGTATGAGTAGAGACAAAGGGGTGTATGTGACAGGAACAGTGGAAGCAGCACATTCCTGGCTGGGATTTGCTTTCTTATGCATCTACCTAATTTTCACTCTCCTAAGAAAACGCAATCATCACTTCAGAGCAGGAAGGAAACTCAGGAGCCTTCTAGTTCAACCCTCCCATTTCACAAATGAGGAAACTGAGAACCAAGGGGGATAAGTGACTTGTGAAAGGGCATGTGGGTAGTGGGTAACATAGGCAGGATTTGAACCCTGTTTCTCAGAAGCAAGAAACACCCCTTCCACAGTATCATATTGTCTCCAACTCGGTGTTGGTATTTCCATTTTATAGAGTAAATACATAATCTTTTTATGTAAAGAATGGTTCAATTATTCTATCCACCTGCCATTCATTTCAATCTGACTCTAAGGAAGATTTCTTTGGTTTGACCAATTGAGATGGTGAGTGGATCTTAATCTTAATCTCATTGACTTATTGGTTTGAGCAGTTGAGGTGGTGAGTGGATATACCATGGCCACAGAGAAGACAATGAATAGATACATGGTTACATGGTTGGTATGAGCAGACTACACCATGTAAGTCATCAAGGGACTGTATGGTAGAAAAGCAAGATGGGTGAATCACATGCTGAGTGTGGCATCGCAGGTAAAGAACCCCATAATCAAGTTGAACACCAACATTTTGTAGAAGAGGAAACTAAGGTGTGGAAAGATTTTGCAGTCTGCCCATGGTCACATAATCAGTATCTGGTGTGGGATTTGAACATAGGTCTTCCTGACTCCAAATCTTGTACCACATCCACTATTCTGTGAGTCCTCTCCAAAATGACTTGAACAGCATAGAGGTCCCTGAGACAAGTAACTTGTCCGAGGTCTCACAGGAAGTAAATTGCAGAGTCAGGTCCAAACTCCTCAGAGACGATAGCTGAGGGCAGCTTGTCACATGAGGTCTTTGAGACCATCTGCTAATCCAAAAGTAGCTTATGTGGTCATCCTGAAGGCAGGCAAACCCCGATAACAAGGAAGGAAAGCTCACTCTAGGCAAAGTCAAACCCAGGAAATAGCAGGAGTGAGGAACGTGCAGTTTGCCGCGGACATCAGCCATAGGGATCAGGAACTGGAGAATCTGAGCTCAAGCAGACAGCACAAAGGGGGCTTTCCAGTGACCCTCAGGGAGTGCCTATGCCTGTGTTTGCACCGGTGTTCAGTTTTGGCTGTGTGGGCACAAAGTGTCTTCTTACCAGGGAAGGGGAAAGCCCTGGACGACGGCTGCTCTACCATCTAGGTTATTGAGGAGAATGGAATATTATTGAGAAAAAAAGGAGAATGCTTCAAGTCCAAATGAAGGAAAACAAACTGAAGAAGCAAAGAGAAATCTTAATCTAATGTAGGAGGATGGGAGAAGGAGAAAACAGAGAGAGAAGGCCTCTGGGGATTAGCTCCGCGACAGGCATGACCTTCCCCAGTGCCTAGAATGCCCTGTTCAGACTCACGGCAGGTCTCAGCTGAACAGCCCCCTTTTCTGCATGGTCTTCCCAGAGCCCCATAGCTACCGGCAGCCTTCCCCCAATCAGAGCGCATTTGTTTCAGCCATCTTCTGCACACAAAGACACACAGTGCTTAGCACATAGTAGGTCCTTAATAAATGCATATTTATTAATTGATGGGTAGGCTGTTTCCACCGGCATAGAGCTGCATGCCAGGGGAACTTAGTTTCTTGTGCTCCAAACCAAGTCAAGTCAGAGCATTTATTAAGTGGAGAAGTGGAGCCAAGATGGAGGGTGGTAGAGAACCACACAGTAAGCTCCCTTCCCACCCAAATCCTCCAAATAGATTGATAAAGCAAGGTGGGGGAGAAGAGTCTGGTAGCGGCTGAAACTTCACCTGTACTCTTCTCTGAGCTGGCCAAAAGAAGGAGGAATGCACAAATGCATACCCGTGTATCTCCACACACAGTTGGGAACAGAAATGCATTCCACTCAACAGGGAAATAGGAGGGGGAGGGGATTGGAAGAGGGCAGGCTGAGGAGGGGATTCGTTCTAAGCAACACAAAGTCTAAGGATGTCCAAAAGCATCTAGGGGGCAAAAAATGGGGAGCTAGGGAGGTGCCCTTAAACTGGGAATTAGATAGAGTACATTATGACATAGCAATGTAACAGGATACTACTGTACTGTAATGACCTCCAGCTCCAGAAACTAATGAGGAAACATTGTACCCACCTGCGACAGAGAGGCAGAGCAGAACATGCATTCATATCTCCATACAAGTGCATACATGCACACGTATGTATATAGTACATGTGTAATATATACTGCCATACAATACAGGTGCATATCCATACACATACAGGACATGGCTACTTGGACCTTTGTTTTCTTTGACGGTTTGCTTTTATTTCATTTTTTATGTTTAACATGACTATACATGTATAACCTGTACCAGATTGTTTGCTGTCTTGGGGAGGGGTGAGGGATTAAAATTTGGACCTCAAAATCTTATTAAAAAAATGAATCTTAAAAACTATCTTTGCATGTAAGTAGAAAAGCACCATTAAGAAAAAAAATATTTTATTTTTAATTTATGGAATAAAACAAGCATTTCTATAACATAGTATAGTTTAAAAAAAATTATTTCACATGAAACCGCACATCTATTATGTATTACTTGCTATTCCTTGTAAATATATAACAAAATGATCCTGTAAGTGTCTTTTTTCCCTTTCTTTTGACCATCTGCTTTTAATAGGTTTTGTTTTTCTTGTCTACTCAATTGGGGGAGGGTCATGATAAGGCAATTCCCACTGATTAAAATAAAATACTTTTAAAAACTTTTAGAAAGCATTTATGGACCAAGCATGTAGCCCCATGCATCAGGTGCTGAACTATGGAAGCATCATAAAAAGAATACAAAGGGGACAGTGGCCAGGAGAGGGGCAGGCCAGCCCTAGGACACAGAAGAGATGCTGGCTCCCCCCTGCTGAGGGGTCACCAGAGACCTGAGCGAACAGCTGCCAGGGTCATTAATGGACCAAGAACCATTATTGAAAGAAGGGGGGAGGAACACAGGACTTTCCTGAAAGTGTCTCTACAAGGAGCAACCCAGTGAAGCCCATCACATCAGGTCACAGAGGCTTAGCAGGGAGGAAATCCACTACTCTGAATTTCTGCTTTCCTGAACAATATCGAGTCCCCTTCCTGTGTGGGTTGGGGGTTTTGAATGATCACTTCCTCAGTCCCTTTAAAATAAAAGGATTTTTGTAGCCCCAAAATGACCCTAAACCCCCACTTTTTTCTACATCAATTAAAAATGCAATTTCCTGGAGTTAGGCACAGGTAAGCACACATGCACGCACACACACACACACACACACACACACACACATACACACACCAGGTTATATGTTGTGTCTCCAAAGGATTTGAATAAGAGCTAAATAGCACCCTGATATGTTTCTCCTGGCGCCTATTTCTCAGGTGAGATAAGGGAAGAGTAAAATGCATTTTTACAAGTGAGGCAGTGCTGTATGTAATGCTTATGGTGACCAAGTGATTTCAGCTCTCTAAAAGGCTCATTTATGGTTCCTTTGGGCCCTGTAAAGGAACTTCAATTCTAAGGGACAAGGTTTCTCCTCCATCCTCTCCCACATGGACAAAGAGCCTTTGGAGTTAGATTTGAGGCCCCTTGAGTGGGAACCAAAGCCCTTGCAAGGCACTGCACGATTCCTGGGAGGATACTCAGTCTCCCTGCTTCTGTCTCTCCTTTGTCCAGTTCAGCCTCCCTGCAGCTGCCAATTAGGATGCTGAAAGCAGAGACGTCTTAATATGTCACTCCCTTGCTCAAGAAGCCTCAGCAGCTCCCTGTTGGTTCTGGGACCAATCAGAAAGTCCTCCATTTGGCCTTTGAAGTCCTTCACTGTCTGGCTCTAAACTATCTCTCCAGTCTTGTTTCCCACCGTTCATTCCCACTCACATACTCTATGTTTGTGTCAAATTAACTTACTTGCCACTCCCTGTATATGATGTTCCATTTTCTGCCTTCCTGTCTTTGCCCAGCTTGGCCCTCATACCTGCAATGGTCTCCTTTCTGAAATCCCCAGCTCAATTGAAACTTGAGCTCAAGCAGCATTGCTCACATATGACCTTTCTCCATCTTCCCAGTGCTCTCTCATGTCCTCTCACCAGAAAATTAAAATCAGTTGGATTTATCTGGTCTATATCAGCAGTTCTCAAGATATGATTCTAGATCAGGTCGGTTCTTCCAGAGCCCTGCAAAACCAAACCTACTTCATACTATCCATGCACTTTATCAATAAGTATAACCCACATAAATGAAAGCTCATTGTCAGGGGGGAGGGGCCTAAATAATTTTTAAGAGTGTAAAGGGGGGCGGCCAGGTAGCACAGCGAGTAAGAGCACCGACTCCAGTGTCAGAACGACCTGGAGATCAAATCCCGGGCTCAGACACTTAGCACCCACCCAGAAACACCTGGCCATGTAACCTTGAGCAAGTTACTTAACCCCAATTGCTTAGGGGCAGCCAGGTGGCTCAGCAAGTAAGAGCACCAGCTCCAGTGTTGGGATGACCTGGACATCGAATCCTGGGCTTAGACACTCAGCACCACACCCAGAAATAACTGGCCGTGTAACCTTGAGCAAGTTACTTAACCCTGATTGCTTAATTAAAAAAAAAAAAAGAGTGTAAAGGGATCCTGAGACCAAAACCTTTGGGAAGTGATGGTGTATATATATATATATAATTTTCAATTCAGGGAACAAAATAAGCATTTCCGTAACAGTACAGTAAAAATGATATTTTATTTATCTGTGCACATTCCCTTTCTCTTCCCCCATTCTGTAGAATGTGAGCTCCTCACAAGAAAGGGCTTATTTTATTCTCTACTTTATATCTGAAGCAATTAGCAGAGTTTCTAGCCCATAGTAAGCTCTGATTAAATGATGGATAAATTGATTCAAAGTCAGTGGAACCCAACAGTCTGGACACTCCTCTGTGCTCTTTCTTGTGAGTTGATGGAAACCTCTGAGTTTCCTTTCTGAAAAAGAAACTCTCTGGCTCTCAGTCATCTCTAAGTGATTCAAGCTGGTGACACGCTGCTTTCAGTCCCAAGAATGGGACCCAGTCATGGCCAAAAGCTGAGCCAGCTTCAGTAACTGCTTTCCTAAACACCCCAGCTGCTTCGGTGAGTGCTCTGTGCCTACTCACAGAGCAAACAATGAATCCATTTGGAAGACGACGCAAATCCAGACAAACAAACCTCACCCCCCCCCACCCCCCACTCTCTTTGATCCACTCCTTGGGAGAGTATCCCAGCCAAAAGCAATTTAGCTCATGATTTGGGCTGGAAAGCTAATGGAAGCTTGGAATCAGCTTTAATCTGCTCTAAACTGAGACTCATTGAAACCCATGGGAGAATGGCGGTGGAGTGATTTAGTCGGCAAGCTTTCCAGGTTGCTAAATGCTTTGCTTTAGGGGTTGACACACTAGACTATTTTAAAGGCACAAGTTGTATTTCCTTCTTCAGCTTAATGTTCCTGAATGCACTGAAGGCTGACTGTAAAAGACGAATAAAGGTTTATCTTTCTTTTCACAGAGAATGATTTGCACAGTTCTCCCTTACGAACTGAACGATCTTGATGTCAGAAGAAAAAAAAAAGCACAACACTGGCTGCGGACTCAGAAGACCTGGTTTCTGTCACTTGCTACCTGTGTGACCTTGCATCAACTACATAACCCCTCAGTTTCCTCTTCTGTAAAATAAGGGAGTTGGGCTAGATAACCTCTAAAGTCTCCTCTAACATCAAACCTATAACACGGGGTCTAGTTTTCACTCCTACCACAGCTGGACACACTGTACTTTGGCTCCAACATAGTGATGTCACTTTGGTCCTTTTTCAGAATGAAGGATAACAACCAACCAAGTCCTATCCTAGAACCGAGAGGGCAGTTATCAGTGGGATTCCAAGATGTTGGGAAATCAGGCTTTTCACCTCAGAGGACTTCGTTTATTTGAGAACATTCCTTGTCTTTTAAAGGAACAGCTCTGGAGTGGTACAGTGAGCTCCAGTCTTATCAGCCAAGAAACAATTTGGCTATGGTATACATTCAAATGAACATCATAATCTGGGCAAGAGATTCTTTATCCACTTGGTCTTTCTTGTGTGGATGTCAAGCTAAATTTCTTTGAGTGATTAAAATGATTACAGAAGTGATTAAAGTGATTTAGGAAGCTCTCCTGAACTTCAGGACCTGGTGCAACCCACCTGATGCTGTCTGTAAGCAGTAATTTTTGGATGGTCTCATTATCTGGAGGGCATCCTTCCTTGACCTGAATTCTATGGGCTGGATCTCCATCACACTGGCAAATATTTGTGGTGAGCACACATCAACCTGCTTTATGACTAGCATGATATTGATGATGAGAGGGTCTTAGAACTCTCTATTGCTGTTATTCAATATTTCCAAGAATCCTGAATGATTTTGATATAGGAGTGGAAGACATCTTGTTGCAAATGAGCCTTTGTGGTAGAATTTTGCTTTATTGAATCAAATATCAGTCTTTTTTCTCCTCTCAAAAAAATGAGAGCTATGAAAACCTAGAGTTAACTTCTAATTTTCATTCCATTGCTGACTTTATATGAACCTAAGGATGATGGGTGATCATGAGCAAGAGAGAAACAATGGAAGGTAAAGTCAGTTTGTTGTTGAGTGGTTTCAGTCATGTCCCACTCTTTGTGACCACACTTTGGACTTTTCTTCAAAAAGATACTGGAGGGGGTTGCCATTTCCTTTTCTAGCTCATTTGACAGATGAGGAAAGTGAGATAAAAGAGGTCAAGTGACTTGTCCAGGTCAAACAGCTAACAAGGGATGGAGGCGAGATTTGAACTCAGGAAGATGAGTCTTCCTGATTCCATGCCCAGTGCTTTATGCACCATGGCACCACCTAGCTGTCACAAAGCCAGTTTTGAGTTACCTTGACAAGACATCCAACCAAGTGAAATCATACCAGAGGGTACTTGAGAATGAAAATGAAAAGATGAAAGAAAAATGGAAAAGATTTGCAGACTTTACACTTCTTAAACTATCAAGGACAGTAGAGTCCTTATAGCGTTGGATTCTAACATCACAGCACCATGTATACTTATTTAGGGGGGAGAGAGGGTGAGAGAGAAAGGGAGAGGTGGGGTGGGGAGATAACAAAAGAAAGAAGGTGACAAGTAGGGAAGGAACCAAGGATATGTTTTCCAAAGTAGTTTTCATCTGTTATGTCAAATGACGTTAAATTCCCAAAGAAAATAAGGGTGGTGTGAACGTACCTTTTCTATCTTAAGTCTACATTGAGGGGAGGCGGGGCAGGGAATGTGGCAGAACAGGTCTAGGAAATTTAGTAAAGAAAGCACATTTTGGGACATTAAAGTCTTGGTTAACATCAAGAGGAACACAGCCTTTAAAGGCGATTCTAAGGACGAGTCTTTACCTCATATCACACTACATCAGTTCTGGACAAAAAAAAAAGGTAACAAATCTTTTCCCTAAGGTCAGGTGATTTAGGAATCATTATTCTAAAGGAAAATGTTAGCAAATGGTCTCTCCCACACCAGGGCTTCATCCACGATAGAATGCCCCAGTATATGCCTATGTATATTCTATACACTGACCCTCTTGTGCCAACCCTATCCAAACTTGGAACCAAAAACAAATAAGACATTATCAAAGACCAGGGGCTCCCAGACAGTGCCACTTTGCAGCAAGCACTCAGCAGCTTTGGGAATTTGAACAATTACCTCTCAAGAAGACATTGCTTTGGCATGCACACCACTAAACTAGCTAATGCTTACAGGTTCACTCCATTGGTACAGAAAGGAAACAAAGCCTTTAGCTGGAAGGACCAAAGGGCACAGGGTAAGCAGGTGAGGAAAGCCCAATAACTGAGAGCCTTGGAAGGCTCTCCCATGTCTGCTACTCCTCAGTCATTCAAGCCCTGAGTGGGAGCTTTAGCTTCCGTATCTTCAAACAAGGGGACTGGAACAAGCATTTACACAGCAGTCACCCTGGGCCAGCAGGCTGCTAAGCATTTCACAAACATTTCATTTAATCCCAACAACAGCCCTGTGAGGCAATTGCTGTTATTCTCCCTGTTTTATAGTCGAGGAAATGAAGGGACACAGAGGTTAGGTGACTTTCCCAGAGCTACACAGTTCCCAAGTGTCTGAGATCACATTTGAACTCAGGTCTTCCTGATCTGGCGCCCTGCACTTTATCCACTGGGTGGCCATCTGGCCCCATAAAGGCATGAGTGAAAGCTCAAGTTACCGGGGAGCTTTAAGATCCTCACCATTTCCATGTGAGGCCAAGAGTGGAAGCAAGAAAGCAATGCCCTTTGGATTATTAAGGGAATGAGGCCCCAAGGTGTCAATGCACTGCCTATAAGTGCAGAGGTAGAATTTGAATACAGGTCTTCCCAATCCATGGTCGGCAGTGGATTTCTATTATGCCACAATGCTTTTTCTCCCCCTTCAGTGTAGCAGATTCTTAATTTTCATGGTATACTAAAAACCCTTTGGGGGAGGAGACAGGAGGGAGAAGGAAGTCACACTAAGCCTGGAAGATTGCTTACAAATTGTTCAATGAAAAGGGACTTTTGGGGTGTCACTGACAGATAAGGTGAGCCACCTTTCCACACCTCCACCCCCCAGAGTCTAGACTCCACCACTGTGCTATCTTAGACAACACAGAGACTAGGCACTGAAGACTGTCCATAGCAGGTACAATCTCTCCAGGATCTCAAAATCAGGTAAGACCCGCTCAAAGGGCCAAGAAATCTTTGCAGTTTCCATCAGCATCATTAGTACTCAGAACCTGGATGCTTCCCTGTGCTTAGTTATCACTGTTAGCCCCCAACTTGAGCTCTACCAAGTGATTAAAGAGTCCAGTGGGGTGGGGTAAGATGATTGTGCAATGACACAATTCCAGTCCTGCTTTTAACCCAGTCAGCGGATGAAAAAAAATGAACAGTGGCAGGATATTTATGACTTGCTATTTCCTTCCTCTCTGCCCATCATCACTACCCAGGACCTAGGAGAAGCTATTCCCATCTTATGGTTCCATGAATAATTCAGCAAGCCCCACTGCATGGAAGTCGATCACCCATTCTGCAGCTACATCTGTGTCTGCTCCAAAAGGCAGCCCAGAATGCCAAGCAGGCAGCAGGGCTGAGGCAAAGGGCATCTCACAGGCAGAGAGCACAAGAGAGACCAGTCCAGGGCAGTGGACTCAAAGCACCCTGCCCTAATCACACAAAGCCTCTCTAAGACCCACTTACTGCATTTTTACTCAAGGAAACCAGGGGTAGATGGAGTTGAGAAGGAAGGGGCAAAGATGCCCATAATCCCAGGAACCAGCAATAGATTCTGCAAGGACAAGCCCAGTTAGCCCAAGGCTTCACAAGCCTGGAAAAACCTCATGAGTTGGCTGGGTATTCATGGAAAAGACTAGGAAATGACGACTGAGTTCCTGACACAGAGGTCTCAGGAACTGGGGAAACATGAGTGACGGTGGCTATGGACTTCACATAGGAGGGACAGAGGGAACGAAACTTTGATCAGAAAATGCCATTCAGGGTTATAAGGTTGAAGAATTATAGGCAGCAGGGGCCCACAAGGCTGAAAGTTGCCAAGACAGATGCAATCTCCTAGTCATAGTAAGAAAAAGAGCCATGAATATTCATGAGCAGCCTTAAAACAATTGCTCATAGGATCACAGAAGGGCTACAAAGGCCATCCAGTGCAACCCTCAAATTTTGCAAAGGAAGAAACTGAGGCTTAGAGAACTAAAACAATTTGCTCAGTGTCCTGCAGGGAGTGAAAAAGGAAGACCTGGGATTTGCTTCTTGTTCATCTGACCAGATCTCCCTTGGAATCTGTCACTAACCCTTCCCTCTTCTGCAGAGGCTGGTGGCAGTTTCCCCTCCCCCTTGGGTAGTCTCAGAGCATGCCACTGGGTTTCCTCTTTTGCCCCCACCCCCTTCCAAACATAATTTCGACATATGTCAGGGCTGCTCAGTTGTTTGGCTTCTCATTTCTCAGTGAGAGAGAATCACCTTTGGAGTAGAAATGATGGGACCCCAATGTCTGACAAGGACCTGCCACCCAATATGAGGTCAGATGATACAAGAACACTCACTGTTTGTCTTCATGGATTGAAGTCGCCTGGCCCAGATGAGCTCTATCTCTGGGCATGGCAAGAACTTGCAAAGCAGACTGCCGACTCACCATCAGTGACATATGAATGACCATAGGGAGATAAGAGCTTCTACCGGGCTAGAGAAGGGCAAATGCTAGCCCATCATCCCAAAAATGGGACAGAAGAGTCTGTACACTAAATGCCAGTGGGACTTTCTTTGATTTCTGGGAAAACATACGGCCTGTCAGAATAGATACTAAAGAGACGAGAAGGGATGTCATGTATGGGTGGCTTCTTCAGAACACGCCATGCTGGCAAAGAGTCTTTTGTGATGGAGTCAGAGGCCAATAGTTCGGGGCAATGTCATAAATAGATTTTACCTGATTTTGGTAAAGCATTTAACAAAATACCTCAGGGCGTTCTTGTGGAAAAGATAGAGACATGTAGGTGATAGCTTCTTAAGCTAGCTGTGGGAGTGACAATGGCTGGGCTCAAATGTTAAATTGGAAGCATGTGTTCTACAGGAAGCAGTAGGAGCTGTTTGCTCCTATTGCCTTTTTTTAATCAAAGGATTAGACAAGGACAAGGAGTGGTCATCAGATGTGCAGATGGCGCAGAGCAGAGAGGGAGAGTTTATGGGCTGAATGGCAGGGCCAGGAGCCAATAAGATCTTGACAAATTAAAATACAGAGCTGAAAGTTGAAATTCCATAGGCATAAATGGCAAATCTTACACTTGGGTTTGGAATAGTATCTTAGTGAATACAGGATGGGGATGGCAGGACTCCAAGCATTTAAAAAGAATCAGAAGGTTTTAGGGGGTTGCAAGCTCAGGCAATGTCGGCATGTTGACGTTGCAACTAAAACAGCTAATGGGGTCTTGGGTTATAGTAAGGAAGGTGATGGATTCTAAGCCCATGAAAGGGAGAGTCTTAGTGAACTCAGTCCTGCTCAGACCAGGTGGGGGCTACTGCTTTCATTTCTTGGCATCACAGTTTAAACAAATAGACCTGCTAAAATGGTAGAATGTTCACCAGAAGGTCACCAGGCTGGCTAGTCACTCCACAAACAATTATCACATGCTTACTATGTCCCAGTCATATGCTAAGAGCAGGAGATGGAAAAAAGGGCAAAAACTGTAATCTCTGCCTTTAAAGAACTCACATTGTAATGAGTGCAGATGATAAAGGCTCTCGAGTTCATGCTGAACAAGGATGAGTTGAAAGAATGTTCTATTTGAAGAGGGGCCTCTGAGGAACATCATAGATGTGTTCCCATATTTGAAGGGCTTTCTTGTGAAGGTAGGATTAGACCTGTTCTGTGTTAACCCCAGCCGACAATTCCAGGGGCATGTGATGCAAGCCACGAAGGTACAGATTTGAGCTTGATACTGGGGGAAAACGTTCATAAATCAGAGCTGTCCGAAAGTGCAATGGCCTGCCTTGGGCAGTGGGCAGTTTCTCCTGATTGGATACATGCAAAAAGAAGTTAGATCACCAAGGGTCAGTTATGTGATCGTGAGGATGTTTTCCATAGATGGGTTGCATTAGATAGCAATTCAAATTCCTTCCAAACTTTGAATTCTCCAAGTCTGTGAGTTATTGTAAGGGTTATGGGATTTAAAGATCTCCCATGCCCCATGGACGTGC